>NC_057813.1:345321784-345480494 GCF_018294505.1 Triticum aestivum
CGGGAAATGAACTATGGGAGCGGGTTTCTGAAGCAATAGTTCACCATTAAACCAGGGAGAGGACAAGGAGGTGTCTGGTGAACTCAACGGCAATTCACCGAGATTCCCAAAAGATGGATTTCCACCATTAAGCGAACAAGGAGATAACATTTGTCAGATCAACTGATATAAGGAAGTATGCTCGAGGAAAACATACACAATTAAACATTGGTTGAAGGGTGCGCCCGAAGTACGGGTTGGGTTGCACGACCAATGTTAGAATGGTGATTCAATTAGCGAAGGACTTAGAATGAACTATCGCCCATTCACTTCAAAGCAATAGGGTTGCTAGAAGTTTTGAATTCACACGTCATAGCTCCATTGTCGGTATTCCGGTTGAAAACAATACGGGGACCAAGGAATGAACGAAGATGGCAAGAAGTATTAAGATATCAAGAATTATTAAGAGGTGGTGAAATTCTCACCACATTCTTGACAAAAAGTGATGGTAATACTTCCGAGGTAAGGAAGATCAACTGCTGGGTAGCAGTGATCTCAAGGTTTACACAAAACGCGAACAAGTTGTGTTGAACGGAAGGCAATAAAGTGGTCGATGAGAACAGGAATCATCGAGGGGCAAGGATGGTATTACCCATCATGAATTCAATTGAATTCCTGGAAGATCTCATAAGGTTGATGATGATCACGACACAATTGTCGAGAGATTTCATGCAGATGTAGTCAATCAGCGACGACATCAAGTCAAAGGAATGATGAAGCAAGAGGTTATTGGAACCATAGTTACGACACAAACTCGAACTCAAGCTTGTTGTTTAAGGTGAAAGGGTATGACGAGGAAAAATCGACGTAAGGTTAGTTCATCGTCGAAAATTGGTGCTCCGAGAATAAGGACCAGGTAGCACCGTTAGAATCGTCACGACAATGATATAGCCAAACAGGCTAGGAATGGCGTGATCGGGTACAAACTCGTACTTATAGAAGCTTACTGAAGAGTTGTCGAACCGTAGAGCGGACTCGGTTCAGTTATCGGTGTCTTTGAGTGTTCAATAACTCCGAGCCCATGAAAAATTGTAATCGGTGAGTATGTAGTACTTGATGAAGAACTCATAAGAAATTATGCAGTTCCAAGATAATCTCGAGATACCAGGTGGTAATACTCGACGACAGATCAAACTAGAAGTTGAACTGGGGTATTGCTCTATAGAAGACAAGTGCTTAAACTTGCACAGGACATGATATTTAAAGGAGAACATGGTCAGAACCACGATTGCAAAAAGGCCAGATCTCAGATATAAGATGAACTTATACCAAGGGAATAATTGATTTTAAAAGAAGCTTCGATGAGAAGATGTACATCGTGTCCATGGGCATGAACGCAAAGTTCAAGGTCGACTCCCACTTCTCCAATGCACAACCTTTCATTCACTTCTCGCGCTCAATGAAGTTGTAGTTTTGAAATTTTATCTGGCAAAATACCAGAAGAGTACGACTCGTGAAAACTTTCGAGTTCACACCTATTAAGGAAGGCATAGGTTCAACCCATTGGGGCATCTTAGAATCATATACCAAATCTTCAGAAGTAATTAACTCAAGCTCAAAGGCAGAGCATGGTTGAGAAAGCAGAGGATACAATTTACCAAAGGCATTATGTATCAGAGGAAAGGCTCACAAGGTTATTGAATATGAAGGGCGTTGTCAGATAAAATCCAACAAAGGATCTGGTGGTCCACAAGGGATCTGACGTGAGCATCGGTACTCAACTAGAGGAAGAAGATTGCAAGGAGATCAGATTATAGAAACAACTGACTAACTCAATTGTCAAATGAAAAGGAATTATGATTTCCAAATCAAGGGATCAGAAGCAATGCTCTGAGTAGGGATGGATAAGTTGAATAGCCTTAGGGTACAATCAATGACAATTGGATTGGTCGAGAACCAATTCCAGTTAAAAGAATGGCAGCTTAGCCGGAAAGTAATTTATAAGGATCAATGATGATTGCGTGCATTCGCAAACATATTGAGTCAACAGACTCAAAATGTTAATGACAAGGAATGTCATTAAGACTACGAGACTTATGGGATTAACCATAATGCGAGCAAACAAGAATCTCAAGAGCCAAAGGCTCCAAAGAATTTTTGGAAGATCGAATAGTATTTTGAAGACTTTTGTGAAACTCATGAACAACTGGGGATGAGCGGATACTTGACAAGTGCGGCGATTTATTTGAAGGGGTATTCATGTGGCAAAGAACTGCTAGGCAGTAGGCACGAAGTATTCTCGGAACAATAGAGAAAACTTCGGATATCTTGTAATAACAAGAACAATGGGGAATGATCGTAAGAATGGCAAGTGTAAGTAGTTATCCATAAGGATTTATCGGTGGTCGGGAATAGCAAAAGTGATGGGCACAAAGTCTCGAGAGAATATCAAAGAGTATCTTCGAAATCTTCTGGTGCAGTCGGTGACCATCTGGACTGAAGGGGCTCTCCGGGAGAAAGTATTTTCGAGAACCTAAAGTTAGTTTTTAGTAAAAATCGTTTAACCCGAATAGAAGAGGGTTCAGAATCCCAGAGTAAAGGTCGAGGAATAAAAGATCCTAATACCACCCAATGGCGACGTGGGCCCGTAAGGCCACACAGCCATGTTAGTAAAAGTTTTGCAATGACTAGACTCGACTTCGGCCAAGGAGTTGGAAGGGGGATTCCTACAGGCAGTCGGCTCTGATACCAACTTGTGACGCCCCCGATTCAATCGTACACTAATCATGCACGCAAATGTGTACGATCAAGATCAGGGACTCACGGGAAGATATCACAACACAACTCTAAAACATAAATAAGTCATACAAGCATCATAATACAAGCCAGGGGCCTCGAGGGCTCGAATACAAGTGCTCGATCATAGACGAGTCAGCGGAAGCAACAATATCTGAGTACAGACATAAGTTAAACAAGTTTGCCTTAAGAAGGCTAGCACAAACTGGGATACAGATCGAAAGAGGCGCAGGCCTCCTGCCTGGGATCCTCCTAAACTACTCCTGGTCGTCGTCAGCGGGCTGCACGTAGTAGTAGGCACCTCCAGTGTAGTAGGGGTCGTCGTCGACGGTGGCGTCTGGCTCCTGGACTCCAGCATCTGGTTGCGACAACCAGAAAGAAAGGAAAGGGGGAAAAAGGGGGGAGAAAGCAACCGTGAGTACTCATCCAAAGTACTCGCAAGCAAGGAACTACACTACATATGCATGGGTATATGTGTAAGGAGGCCATATCAGTGGACTGAACTGCAGAATGCCAGAATAAGAGGGGGATAGCTAATCCTGTCGAAGACTACGCTTCTCGCAGCCACCGTCTTGCATCAAGTAGAAGAGAGTAGATTGAAGTCCTCCAAGTAGCATCTCCATGTAGCATCTCCAAGCAGCATCGCATAGCATAAACCTACCCGGCGATCCTCCCCTCGTCACCCTATAGAGAGCGATCACCGGGTTGTATCTGGCACTTGGAAGGGTGTGTTTTATTAAGTATCCGGTTCTAGTTGTCATAAGGTCAAGGTACAACTCCAAGTCGTCCTGTTACCGAAGATCACGGCTATTCGAATAGATTAACTTCCCTGCAGGGGTGCACCACATAACCCAACACGCTTGATCCCATTTGGCCGGACACACTTTCCTGGGTCATGCCCGGCCGCGGAAGATCAACACGTCGCAGCCCCACCTAGGCACAACAGAGAGGCCAGCACGCCGGTCTAAACCTAAGCGCGCAGGGGTCTGGGCCCATCGCCCTGAGCACACCTGCACGTTGCGAGGGCGGCC
This sequence comes from Triticum aestivum, assembly GCF_018294505.1. Classification (NCBI taxonomy): domain Eukaryota; kingdom Viridiplantae; phylum Streptophyta; class Magnoliopsida; order Poales; family Poaceae; genus Triticum; species Triticum aestivum. The sequence goes on from NC_057813.1 coordinate 345,325,591, forward strand.
GGAAGCAGACCTAGCCTAGCAGGCGTTCCAGTCCAATCCGGCGCGCGCCGCTCCGTCGCTGACGTCTGAAGTGCTTCGGCTGATACCACGACGTCGGGATACCCATAACTACTCCCACGTAGATGGTTAGTGCGTATAGGCTCGTAGCCGACTCAGATCAAATACCAAGATCTCGTTAAGCGTGTTAAGTATCCGCGAACGCCGAACAGGGCCAGGCCCACCTGTCTCCTAGGTGGTCTCAACCTGCCCTGTCGCTCTGCCACAAAGTAATAGTCGAGGGCCGTCGGGAACCCAGGCCCACCTCTACCGGGATGCAGCCACCTGTCCTTTCAGCCCCCTCGTCAGAATCACTTGCGGGTACTCAATGAGCTGACCCGACTTTAGTCACCATCTGTAAAGTATGTATGTATGTATGTATAGTATATACCCGTGATCACCTCCCAAGTGATCACGGCCCGATAGTATAGCAAGGCAGACTGACAAGAATGTAGGGCCAATGATGATAAACTAGCATCCTATACTAAGCATTTAGGATTGCAGGTAAGGTATCAACAGATGTAGCGACAATGTCAGGCTATGCATCAGAATAGGATTAACGAAAGCAGTATCATGCTACACTACTCTAATGCAAGCAGTATAGAGGAGAATAGGCGATATCTAGTGATCAAGGGGGGGGGGGCTTGCCTGGTTGCTCTGGCAAGAGAGAGGGGTCGTCAACTCCGTAGTCGAACTAGGCAGCAGCAGCGTCGGTCTCATAGTCTACCGGAGAGAAAGGGGGGGAAGAAACAATGAATACCATGTAAACAGATGCATATCGATGCATGACAAGACAAGTAACGATGCTAGGCGGGCCCTAACGTGGTATGAGGTGATGCCGGTTAAGGGCGGAAACATCCGGGAAAATATCCCCGGTGTTTCGTGTTTTCGGGCAGAGGAGCCAGATGGGGAAAGTTGCGGGTTCGATAGGTTAGGGGTGTGCGGCGGACGAACGGACTGCGTATCTGGATTCGACCCGTCGTTCTGAGCAACTTTCATGTTGAAAATATTTTAATCCGAGTTACGGATTAAAAGATATGATTTTCTAAGGATTTTATTAATTTCTGGAATTTAATTAATTATTTAATTAATTCGAAAAACAGGTTAATGACATCAGCATGATGTCATGCTGACATCAGCAGTCAACAGAGTTGACTTGGTCAACCTGACATGTGGGTCCAGGGGGACCCACCTGTCATTCTTTATGATTAACTAAAACAGATTAATTAGCTTAATTAGTGATTAGGTTAATCTAATCAAGATTAATTACTTAATTAATTACTTAATTAATATTTTAGTTATTTTAGTTATTATTTATTTATTTCATATATTCTTTTATATATATATATATATATATATATATATATTTAATTCCTTTTCTTTTCTTTCTTCTTTTTTTTCTTAAAACCGTTCTGGGGCGGGGCCCCCTAGTCAGTGGCCCGGGGGGCTATCGGTTCGGGTGTGCGTGGTTCGGGTTCGGGCGCAACGGGTGTGCCCCGTTCGGGTGCACGCCCAGGGGCACGCGGGCGTGGGCACGGGTGGCCGCGGCGGGGCACGTCGCCGGCCAGGGATGGGCGCAGGGGCGCATCCCGCCCAGTGCGGGGTGAGGTTGCCGGCGGCCACCGCACAAGCGGCAGCAGGGCGGCGGTGCCGGTGTGGGGCGAGTGGAGCAGGGGGCGCGGCCCTGACGGGGAGCCACGGCGGCCAGCGGCCACGCGCGCGCGTGGGGCGAGGCCCGAGCACGGCGAGCGCGCACGGGGGAAGCGGGTGGGCGTGCCCCGGGCGCAGGCAGAGGCAGGGAACGGCGAGTGCGCGGCCGACGCGGGGAGAGGAGGGAAAAGGCGGCGGCTCACGGCGGGGTGTAGGGTCCGGGCAGCGGTGCTCGAAGAGGAGGTCGAGGAGGCCACGGCGAGGTCGATCCGGCGACGGCAGCGGGCGTCGTGGCGCCGACGAGGAGCAACGGGGTGGCGCGCGGCATCTGCGTCGGCGGGGTCGGGGCGCGGCTGCCACCCGATGCAGACGAGGGAGAGACGGGGATGCGAGGTCCGGCGAGGAGTCGAGGAGGACGGAGACGACGGCGAGCGGCGACGGCGCGACGTCGGGGCTTGGGGCTCCGCGGGGGGGGGGGGAGACGGAAGGCGGGCCGGTGTGGTGGCTCCGGCGACGGGAGGCCTTCGGACGGCGGCACGGCGTCGATGGGGTTCGATCCGGGCGGCGGCGAGGGGCGTAGGGGGGGCCGACGCGGTGGCGTCTGGTGGCGGCGGGGACAGGCGACGCCGGCGAGGCGTGTGGCGGCGATGGCAGGGGGTCGGGGTGGTTCGGTCCCGATCCGATCTGGATCGGGATGGGGAGCGAGTGGGGGGGTTGAGTGGGTGACGGGGTGGTTAGGGTTTCGGGGTCTCACCGGTGGGGGGATAAGGAGAGAGTGGGGGGGGGCGGCCGGGGCATGGTGGTGGCCCAGTGGGGCCTGTGGTCGGCTGGGCCGAAGCCCAGGGGGGTTTCTCTTCTATTTTTTTTGTTAGTTTTAGGTTTTAGTCTTCTGTTTTATTTTTATTTATTTCTTTTCTGTTTTAAATCAGTTTTAGTTATTTAGACATTTTATAAAAATGTGTTTACTGCACTATAATTACCCTGGCATTTAACTGCACACTCCGAACATTTTAGTTTAACATTTTGAAAACTTTGTCGCTTGACATTAATTTGAATTTGAATTTGAAAAGGTTTCGAATCATTGCGAGGTTAGCAACAATAAGAGTGGTGATGTGGCATCATTAACGTGGAATTACTGTAACATGATTACCCGGGCGTTACATTGCAGTACAGGCAAGAACCCTTTCTTGGACTGATCCATTTTGAACTTCTTCAAAATCTTATCAAGGTATGTGCTTTGTGAAAGACCTATGAGGCGTCTCGATCTATCCCTATAGATCTTGATGCCTAATATGTAAGCAGCTTCTCCAAGGTCCTTCATTGAAAAACACTTATTCAAGTAGGCCTTAATGATGTCCAAGAATTCTAAATCATTTCCCATCAAAAGTATGTCATCTACATATAATATGAGAAATGCTACAGAGCTCCCACTCACTTTCTTGTAAACGCAGGCTTCTCCATAAGTCTGCATAAACCCAAACGCTTTGATCATCTCATCAAAGCGAATGTTCCAACTCCGAGATGCTTGCACCAACCCATAAATGGATCGCTGGAGCTTGCACACTTAGTTAGCATTCTTAGGATCGACAAAACCTTCCGGCTGCATCATATACAGCTCTTCCTTAAGATAACATTAAGGAATGCTGTTTTGACGTCCATCTGCCATATCTCATAATCATAGTATGCAGCAATTGCTAACATGATTCGGACGGACTTCAGCTTTGCTACGGGAGAGAAAGTCTCATCGTAGTCAACCCCTTGAACTTGTCGATAACCCTTAGCGACAAGTCGAGCTTTATTGATGGTAATATTACCATCCGCGTCCGTCTTTTTCTTAAAGATCCATTTGTTTTCTATCGTTCGCCGATCATCGGGCAAGTCTGTCAAAGTCCATACTTTGTTTTCATACATGGATTCTATCTTGGATTGCATGGATTTAAGCCATTTGTTGGAATCTAGGCCTGCCATCCCTTCTTCATAGTTCGAAGGTTCACCGTTGTCTAACAACATGATTTCCAGGACAGGGTTGCCATACCACTCTGGTGTGGAACGTGTCCTTGTGGACCTACGAAGTTCAGTAGCAACTTGATCAGAAGTACCTTGATCATCATCATTAATTTCCTCTCCAGTCGGTGTAGGCACCACAGGAACGTTTTCCTGAGCTGCACTACTTTCTAGTTCAAGAGGTAGTACTTCATCGAGTTCTTCTTTCCTCCCACTTACTCCTTTCGAGAGAAATTCTTTTTCCAGAAAGGATCCGTTCTTGGAAACAAAGATCTTGCCCTCGGATCTTAAGTAGAAGGTATACCCAATAGTTTCCTTAGGGTATCCTATGAAGACACATTTTTCCGACTTGGGTTCGAGCTTTTCAGGTTGAAGTTTCTTGACATAAGCATCGCATCCCCAAACTTTTAGAAACGACAACTTAGGTTTCTTCCCAAACCATAATTCATACGGTGTCGTCTCAACGGATTTAGACGGTGCCCTATTTACAGTGAATGTAGCTGTCTCTAGAGCGTATCCCCAAAATGATAGCGGTAAATCGGTAAGAGACATCATAGATCGCACCATATCCAATAGAGTGCGATTACGATGTTCGGACACACCGTTACGCTGAGGTGTTCCAGGCGGCGTGAGTTGTGAAACGATTCCACATTTTCTTAAGTGTGTACCAAATTCGTGACTTAAATATTCTCCTCCACGATCCGATCGTAAGAATTTTATCTTTCGGTCACGTTGATTCTCTACTTCATTCTGAAATTCCTTGAACTTTTCAAAGGTCTCAGGCTTGTGTTTCATCAAGTAGACATACCCATATCTACTCAAGTCATCAGTGAGAGTGAGAACATAACGATATCCTCCGCAAGCCTCAACGCTCATTGGACCGCACACATCGGTATGTATGATTTCCAACAAGTTGGTTGCTCGCTCCATTGTTCCGGAGAACGGAGTCTTGGTCATTTTGCCCATGAGGCATGGTTCTCATGTGTCAAATGATTCATAATCGAGAGACTCTAAAAGTCCATCAGCATGGAGCTTCTTCATGCGCTTGACGCCAATGTGACCAAGGCGGCAGTGCCACAAGTATGTGGGACTATCGTTATCAACTTTACATCTTTTGGTATTCAAGCTATGAATATGTGTAACATTATGTTCGAGATTCATTAAGAATAAACCATTGACCATCGGGGCATGACCATAAAACATATCTCTCATATAAATAGAACAACCATTATTCTCGGATTTAAATGAGTAGCCATCTCGTATCAAACGAGATCCAGATATAATGTTCATGCTCAAAATTGGCACTAAATAACAATTATTGAGGTTTAAAACTAATCCCGTAGGTAAATGTAGAGGTAGCGTGCCGACGGTGATCACATCGACCTTGGAACCATTCCCGACGCGCATCGTCACCTCGTCCTTCGCTAGTCTCTGCTTATTCCGCAGCTCCTGCTGTGAGTTACAAATGTGAGCAACGACACCGGTATCAAATACCCAGGAGTTACTACGAGTACTGGTAAGGTACACATCAATTACATGTATATCAAATATACCTTTAGTGTTGCCGGCCTTCTTGTCTGCTAAGCATTTGGGGCAGTTCCGCTTCCAGTGACCCTTCCCCTTGCAATAAAAGCACTCAGTCTCAGGCTTGGGTCCATTCTTTGACTTCTTCCCGGCAACTGGCTTACCGGGCGCGGCAACATCTTTGTCGTCCTTCTTGAAGTTCTTCTTACCCTTGCCCTTCTTGAACTTAGTGGTCTTATTGACCATCAACACTTGATGTTCTTTCTTGATTTCAACCTCTGCTGACTTCAGCATTGAGAATACTTCAGGAATGGTCTTCACCATCCCCTGCATATTGTAGTTCAACACAAAGCTCTTGTAGCTCGGTGGGAGCGACTGAAGGATTCTGTCAATGACCGCCTCTTCTGGGAGGTTGATCTCCAACTGGGACAGGCGGTTGTGCAACCCAGACATTTTGAGTATGCGCTCACTGACAGAACTGTTTTCCTCCATCTTACAACTATAGAACTTGTCGGAGACTTCATATCTCTCGACCCGGGCATGAGCTTGGAAAACCATTTTCAGCTCCTCGAACATCTCATATGCTCCGTGCTTCTCAAAACGCTTTTGGAGCCTCGGTTCTAAGCTGTAAAGCATGTCGCACTGAACGAGGGAGTAATCATCAGCACGTGATTGCCAAGTGTTCATAACGTCTTGGTTCTCTGGGATGGGTGCTTCACCTAGCGGTGCATCTAGGACATAATCTTTCTTGGCTGCTATGAGGATGATCCTCAGGTTCTGGACCCAGTCCGAATAGTTGCTGCCATCATCTTTCAGCTTGGTTTTCTCTAGGAACGCGTTGAAGTTCATGTTGACATGAGCGTTGGCCATTTGATCTACAAGACATATTTTGCAAAAGTTTTAGACTAAGTTCATGATAATTAAGTTCATCTAATCAAATTATTTAATGAACTCCCACTCAGATTAGACATCCCTCTAGTCATCTAAGTGTTACACGATCCGAGTCGACTAAGCCGTGTCCGATCATCACGTGAGACGGACTAGTCATCATCGGTGAACATCTCCATGTTGATTGTATCTTCCATATGACTCATGTTCGACCTTTCGGTCTCTGTGTTCCGAGGCCATGTCTGTACATGCTAGGCTCGTCAAGTTAACCCTAAGTGTTCTGCATGTGTAAATCTGTCTTATACCCGTTGTATGTGAACGTAAGGATCTATCACACCCGATCATCACGTGGTGCTTCGAAACGACGAACTTTAGCAACGGTGCACAGTTAGGGGGAACACTTTCTTGAAATTATTATAAGGGATCATCTTATTTACTACCGCCGTTCTAAGTAAACAAGATGCATAAACATAATAAACATCACATGCAATTATATAAAGTAGTGACATGATATGGCCAATATCATATAGCTCCTTCGATCTCCATCTTTGGGGCTCCATGATCATCTTCGTCACTAGCATGACACCATGATCTCCATCATCATGATCTCCATCATGGTGTCTTCATGAAGTTGTCATGCCAACGACTAATTCTACTTCTATGGCTAACGCGTTTAGCAATAAAGTAAAGTAATTTACATGGCGTTCTTCAATGACACCCAGGTCATACAAAAATAAAGACAACTCCTATGGCTCCTGGCGGTTGTCATACTCATCGACATGCAAGTCATGATTCGTATTACAAGAACATGATCTCATACATCACAATATATCATTCATCATTCATCACAACTTCTGGCCATATCACATCACATGACAATTGCTGCAAAAACAAGTTAGACGTCCTCTAATTGTTGTTGCATCTTTTACGTGGCTGCAATTGGGTTCTAGCAAGAACGTTTTCTTACCTACGAATAACCACAACGTGATTTTATCAACTTCTATTTACCCTTCATAAGGACACTTTTCATCTAATCCGCTCCAACTAAAGTAGGAGAGACAGACACCCGCTAGCCACCTTATGCAACTAGTGCATGTCAGTCGGTGGAACCTGTCTCACGTAAGCGTACGTGTAAGGTCTGTCTGGGCCGCTTCATCCCACAATACCACCGAAGCAAGAAAAGACTAGTAGCGGCAAGCAAGTTTACAAGATCTACGCCCACAACAAAATTGTGTTCTACTCGTGCAATAGAGAACTACGCATAGACCTAGCTCATGATGCCACTGTAGGGGAACGTTGCAGAAAAATAAAAATTTTCCTACGGTTTCACCAAGATCCATCTATGAGTTCATCTAAGCAATGAGTGAAAGGGGAGATGCATCTACATACCACTTTGTAGATCGCGAGCGGAGGCATTAAAAAGAACGGGGTTGAAGTAGTCGTTCTCGTCCTGATCCTATCACCGGAGATCCTAGCGCCGAACGGATGGCACCTCCGCGTTTAACACACGTACGGTCAGCGTGACGTCTCCTCCATCTTGATCCAGCAAGGGGGAAGGAGAGGTTGATGATGATCCAGCAGCACGACGGCGTGGTGGTGGATGCAGCAGAACTCTGGCAGGGCTTCGCCAAGCTGCTGCGGGAGGAGGACGAGGTGTAGCAGGGGGAGGGAGGCGCCAAGACTTGGGTGCGGCTGCCCTCCCCCCTGCCCTCCTTTATATAGGCCCCCAGGGGGGCGCCGGCCCTGGGAGATCAATCTCCCAAGGGGGGCGGCGGCCAAGGGGGTGGAGTGCCCCCTAAGACAAGTGGTGCGCCCCCCCCCCCCACCTAGGGTTTCCAACCCTAGGCGTAGGGGGGGGGGCCAAGGGGGGCGCACCAGCCCACTAGGGGCTGGTTGCCCTCCCACTTCAGCCCACGGGGCCCTCCGGGATAGGTGGCCCCACCCGGTGGACCCCCGGGACCCTTCCGCTGGTGACCCCGAAACTTTCCCGATGGCCGAAACAACACTTCCTATATAGTTTTCTTTACATCCGAACCATTCCGGAACTCCTCGTGATGTCCGGGATCTCATCCGGGACTCCGAACAACATTCCGTTTGCTGCATACTCATATTCATACAACCCTAGCGTCACTGAACCTTAAATGTGTAGACCCTACGGGTTCGGGAGACATGCAGACATGACCGAGACAGCTCTCCGGTCAATAACCAACAGCGAGATCTGGATACCCATGTTGGCTCCCACATACTCCTCGATGATCTCATCGGATGAACCATGATGTCGAGGGTTCAAGCAACCCCGTATACTATTCCCTTTGTCAGACGGTATGTTACTTGCCCAAGACTCGATCGTCGGTATCCCAATACCTCGTTCAGTCTCATTACCGGCAAGTCACTTTACTCGTACCGTAATGCATGATCCCGTGACCAGACACTTGGTCACTTTGAGGTCACTATGATGATGCACTACCGAGTGGGCCCAGTGATACCTCTCTGTAACATGGAGTGACAAATCCCAGTCTCGATCCGTGTCAATGCAACAGACACTTTCGGAGATACCTGTAGTGCACCTTTATAGTCAACCAGTTACGTTGTGACGTTTGGTACACCCAAAGCACTCCTACGGTATCCGGGAGTTACACGATCTCATGGTCTAAGGAAGAGATACTTGACATTGGAAAAGCTCTAGCAAAACGAACTACACGATCTTGTGCTATGCTTAGGAATGGGTCTTGTCCATCACATCATTCTCCTAATGATGTGATCCCGTTGTCAACGACATCTAATGTCCATAGTCAGGAACCATGACTATCTGTTGACCAACAAGCTAGCCAACTAGAGGCTTACTAGGGACGTATTGTGGTCTATGTATTCACATGTGTATTGCAATTTCTGGATAATACAATTATAGCATTACGGTACACTCATTGGAGTAGTGTCCGGGTCTTCCACAATGGTACCAATTACAATCATGACTAGAATATCTTTTTTCGTTATAGGACCTTGACTTGGAGCTTCTCTCTTTGCTTATATTCTTGTAGAACTAATCTTAATTCTTCGTTGGAGACTTGCTTCTCACTTGATGTGAGCATCACTTGAAGCTTTGTAAGCACCACTTGACTTGCTGTGGAGCTCTTACATATCTTTGAGTGACATCTCATGAGCAACAATTCTACCAATGACTTCCGTGGGGTTGATATCTTTGTAATTGGGCATCATTTGGATCAAGGTGCACACAGTATCATACTTTCCATCCAAGGCTCTTAGGATCTTCTTGATGATGAATTTGTCAACCATCTCTTCACTTCCTAAGCGGACAATCTTGTTTGTGATGAGAGCAAGCCTAGAGTACATTTCGGCGACTCCTTCACCATCCTTCATCTTGAACTTGTCAAGTTGACTTTGAAGCACATCTAATTTGGATTCCTTGACGGACTCGGTACTTTCATGCATATGAACCAAAGTATTCCCAGTTTCCTTTGCATTCTCAAGACGGCTGATTTTGTTGAATTCTTTGGGGGCACAATCCGTCGAAGAGAATATTGCAAGCTTGAGCATTATATTGCAACATCTTCATTTCTTCCGCTGTCGCTTCATGATTCGGCTCTTTTCCATCCTCGAAGAAATCACCTTGCAAGCCAATACGCGCAATAGCCCAAACGGCGAGGTTATGACCAAGAATATGCATTTTCATCTTATGCTTCCAGCTAGCAAAATTAGTACCATCAACGTATGGACCTCTATGGTGGTAATTTCCCTCGCTATATGCCATACTACCCTAGGCTGTGGAACCAAGGCTATGATCACCAAAACTATGGAAATCAAGGAAAATGGAGACCAAAGCTCTGATACCACACTTGTAGGATCAAAAGTAGGTGTAGATGGGGGTGATTAGACTACTTGACCAAATAAAAATCTAACCGTTTCCCAATTTTAGTTGTTGGCAGATTTTAGCAATTTGCACAAGTCAAGAAATCAACCTACAAATGCAGTTGTAAGAGTGTAACAACGGAAAGTAAAACATTGCATATGAAGGTAAAGGGAAGGGTTTGGAGATAGCAAACACAATGGATTTTTTTATTTTTTTGAGGACAATGCTCTAATAATGATGATCATCACACTTTTATTGATTTACAACTCATGAATTACAACTCAAAACTAGAACAAGATATGACTCTATATGAATGCCTCCGGCGGTGTACCGGTATGGGCAATGAATCAAGAGTGACATGTATCAAAAATTATGCAAAGTGGCCTTGCCACAAATACGATGTCAACTACATGATCATGCAATGGCAATATGACAATAGTAATGTGTGTCATGATGATAAACGGAACGGTGGAAAGTTGCATGGCAATATATCTCGGAATGGCTATGGAAATGCCATAATAGGTAGATATGGTGGTTGTTTTGAGGAAGATATAAGGACGTTTATGTGTGATAGAGCGTATCATATCACGGGGTTTGGATGCACCGCCAAAGTTTGCACCAACTCTCAAGGTGGGAAAGGGCAATGCACGGTACCGGAGAGGCTAGCAATGATGGAAAGGTAAAAGTGTGTTTAATCCATGGACTCAACATTAGTCAAAAGAACTCATATACTTATTGCAAAAATCTACAAGTCATCATAAACCAAGCACTATGTGCATGCTCCTAGAGTTATAGATTGGTAGGAAAAGACCATCGCTCGTCCCCGACCACCACTCATAAGGATGCACAATCTAAGAACACCTCATGTTTCAAATTTGTTACACAACTTTAACCATACGTGCATGCTACGGGACTTGCTAACTTTAACACAAGCATTCTTCAAATTCATAATCACCCAACTAGCATGACTTTAATATCACTACCTCCATATCTGAAAACAATTATCAAGTATCAAATTGATCATAGCATCCAATTCACTTCCTATGATAGTTTTTATTATACCCAACTTGGATGCCTACCATTCTAGGACCAATTTTATAACCATAGCAAATACCATGTTGTTCTAAGAGACTCTCAAAATAATATAAGTGAAGCATGAGAGACTAGCAATTTCTACTAAATTTAGCCACCGACGTGCTCCGAAAGATATAAGTGAAGCACTAGAGCAAAAACTATCTAGCTCAAAAGATATAAGTGAAGCACATAGAGTATTCTAATAAATTCCAATCAAGTGGGCTTCTACCAAAAGGTTTGTACAGTAAGGATGATTGTGGAAAACTAAAAATAAAATACTAATATCATACAAGACGCTCCAAGCAAAACACATATCATGTGGCGAACAAAAATATAGCTCCAAGTAAAGTTACCGATAAACAAAGACGAAAAGAGGGGATGCCTTCCGGGGGCATCCCCAAGCTTAGGCTTTTGGCTATTCTTGAATATCTTGGGGTGCCATTGGCATCCCCAATCTTAGGCTATTGCAACTCCTTATTCCATAGTCCATCAAATCTTTACCCAAAACTTGAAAACTTCACAACACAAAACTCAACAGGAAATCTCATAAGCTCCGTTAGTGAAAGAAAGCAAAACCACCACATAAGGTATTGTAATGAACTCATTATTTATTTATATCGGTGTTAAACCTACTGTATTGCAAGTTCTCTATGGTTCGCACCACTTAATACTAGCCATAGATGCAACAAAATAAGCAAACAACACACGAAAAACAGAATCTGTCAAAAATAGAACAATCTGTAGCAATCTGTAACCCACGAATACTTCTGAACTCTAAAAATCCTACCAAAATAGGAAGTCCTGGACAATTTGTCTATTGATCTACAGCAACAATAATCAATGCAAAAGCACATTTCTATGATTTAACAAAACTAATTTTGTGCACACAAAGTTTCTGTTTTTCAGCAGAATCAAATTAACTATCACCAAAGGTTATCCTATAGGTTCCACTTGGCGCAAACGCTAATTAAAACATAAAAACACATCTAAACAGAAGGTATATGCAAAATTTATTAATAAACAGAAACGAAAACAAAAAACACAAATAAAATTGGGTTGCCTCCCAACTAGCGCCATCGTTTAACGCCCCTAGCTAGGCATAAAAGCGAGGATAGATCTAAGTAGTGTCATCTTTAATTTTTAGTTTTTTAGTGGAGTCATGTTCGAATCCGGGAGGTTCTTTACGTTTCCCTTCATGCTCGGAAATTTTTAAATCTAAAGAATCCAACTGCTTATTGCAAAGAGTAATCAACATATTCATGCGGTGAAGATTTCCGCTAACACTTTTAAGAGGCTCAAGAGACTTTTATAATATTTTTGTTACTTCGCAAATCTTTCCAAACACTTGTGTTTCTTCTTGGGTAGGATGTGGCCCCCCTTTTTGAGGTAGTGTTCCCACTATTCCCTCTATAATTTCATGCGCAATACTAGGATGAATTTCAATAAAATTTCCCTTGGCAATGCAATCCAAGAGTTGTGTATGCGACATATTTAGCCCAACATAAAAATTGCGAAGTAGAATTCTAAAATTCACCTCTAGGGTGCAGTTGCGATAAGATTCCATCATCCTATACCAAGCATCTTTTAAGTCTTATCCTTGCCTTTGCTTGAAGTGAAGAACTTCAAACTCGGGAGACATAGGAGCAGATAAGGAACTAGCCATAATGACGAGCAAACAAAAGACAAGTGAAAGAGAGAGAAGATTGGGAAAGAGAGGGCGAATAAAACGGCAAGGGTGAAGTGGGGGAGAGGAAAATGAGAGGCAAATGGCAAATAATGTAAATGCGAGGGAGATGAGTTTGTGATGGGTACTTGGTATGTCTTGACTTGAGCGAAGACCTCCCCGGCAACGGCGCTAGAAATCCTTCTTGCTATGTCTTGAGCTTGCATTAGTTTTCCTTGAAGAGGAAAGGGTGAGGCAGCAATAGTAGCATAAGTATTTCCCTCATTTTTTGAGAACCAAGGTATCAATATAGTAGGAGGCTCCTCAAAAGTCCCACGCACCTACACAAACAAACAAAGAACTCGCAACCAACACAATAAAGGGGTTGTCAATCCCTTCACGACCACTTGCAAAAGTGAGATCTGATAGAGATAGTATGATAAGATAAATATATTTTTGGTATTTTATAACATAGATTGGAAAGGTAAAGATGCAAATAAAAGTAGATTGAAAGCTTATATGATAAAAGATAGACCCGGGGGCCATAGGCTTCACTAGTGGCTTCTGTCGAATGCATAAGTATTACGGTGGGTGAACAAATTACTGTCGAGCAATTCATAGAAAAGCGAATAATTATGAGATTATCTAGGTATGATCATGTATATAGGCATCATGTCCGTGAAAAGTAGACCGACTGCTTCCTGCATCTACTACTATTACTCCACACATCGACCGCTATCCAGCATGCACCTAGAGTATTAAGTTCATAAGAACAGAGTAACGCATTAAGAAAGATGACATGATGTAGAGGGATAAACTCATGCAATATGATATAAACCCCATCTTTTTATCCTCGATGGCAACAATACAATACGTGTCTTGCTGCCCCTGCTGTCACTAGGAAAGGACACCGCAAGATTGAACCAAAAGCTAAGCACTTCTCCCATCACAAGAAAGATCAATCTAGTAGGCCAAACCAAACTGATAATTCGAAGAGACTTGCAAAGATAACTTAATCACACATAAAAGAATTCAGAGGGGATTCAAATATTTCTCATAGATAAACTTGATCATAAACCCACAATTCATAGGATCTCGACAAACACACCGCGAAAAGAGTTACATTGAATAGATCTCCAAGAAGATCGATGACAACATGGTATTCAGATCCAAAAAGAGAGAAGAAGCCATCTAGCTAATAACTATGGACCTGAAGGTCTGTGGTAAACTACTCACAACTCATCGGAGGGGCTATGGTATTGATGTAGAAGACCTCTGTGGTCGATTCCCCCTCCAACGGAGCGCCGGCGAAGGCTCCAAGATTGGATCTTGCGGACACAGAAGGTTACGATGGTGGAAATAGTTTTTCATTGGCTCCCTGGATGTTCTCGGGGTACGTGGGTATATATAGGAGGAAGAAGTAGGTCGGCGGCCACCCGAGGGGCCCACGAGATAGGGGGGCGCGCCCTGTGGGGTGGGCGCGCCCTCCACCCTCGTGGCCGTCTCGACTGCTTCTTGACTTGCACTCCATGTCCTCTACATCACGTTCGTTCCAAAAATCATGCTGCCAAAGGTTCCGTTCCGTTTGGACTCGGTTTGATATTCCTTTTCTTCAAAATACTGAAATAGGCAAAAAAACAGCAAATACGGGCTGGGCCTTCGGTTAGTAGGTTAGTCCCAAAAATGATATAAATGTTTAAAGTAAAGCCCATAAACATCCAAAACGGGTAATAGAATAGCATTGAACAATCAAACGTTATAGATACGTTGGAGACGTATTAGATACCCATTCACCAACGTGAGCTTTATGTCTTCCTCTTGTGTAGCTCTTTGATGACTTGTCCTTCTTTTCCGAATCCTTGCTTCTACGAGAGGGTCTTCGTTCATAGCGATCATCTCTACTCCTTCTCTCTCTTGGAGGTGATTCATCTCTTCTACTCCTCCTTTTTGGCGATCTTGTCTTTTCTTGTAGGGAGTTGTACACTCATTGGAGTAGTGTCCGGGTCTTCCACAATGGTACCAATTACAATCATGACTAGAATATCTTTTGTCATTGTAGGACCTGGACTTGGAGCTTCTCTCTTTGCTTATATTCTTGTAGAACTAATCTCAATTCTTCATTGGAGACTTGCTTCTCACTTGATGTGAGCATCACTTGAAGCTTTGTAAGCACCACTTGACTTGCTGTGGAGCTCTTACATATCTTTGAGTGACATCTCATGAGCAACAATTCTACCAATGACTTCCGTGGGCTTGATATCTTTGTAATTGGGCATCATTTGGATCAAGGTGCACACAGTATCATACTTTCCATCCAAGGCTCTTAGGATGTTCTTGATGATGAATTTGTCGACCATCTCTTCACTTCCTAAGCTGACAATCTCGTTTGTGATGAGAGAAAGCCTAGAGTACATTTCAGCGACTCCTTCACCATCCTTCATCTTGAACTTCTCAAGTTGACTTTGAAGCACATCTAATTTGGATTCCTTGACGGACTCGGTACTTTCATGCATATGAACCAAAGTATTCCCAGTTTCCATTGCATTCTCAAGACGGCTGATTTTGTTGAATTCTTTGGGGGCACAATCCGTTGAAGAGAATATTGCAAGCTTGAGCATTATATTGCAACATCTTCATTTCTTCCGCTGTCGCTTCATGATCCGGCTCTTTTCCATCCTTGAAGAAATCACCTTGCAAGCCAATACGCGCAACAGCCCAAATGGCGAGGTTATGACCAAGAATATGCATTTTCATCTTATGCTTCCAGCTAGCAAAATTAGTACCATCAACGTATGGACCTCTATGGTGGTAATTTCCCTCGCTATACGCCATACTACCCTAGGCTGTGGAACCAAGGCTATGATCACCAAAACTATGGAAATCAACGAAAATGGAGACCAAAGCTCTGATACCACACTTGTAGGATCGAAAGTAGGTCTAGAGGGGGGGTGATTAGACTACTTGACCAAATAAAAATCTAATCGTTTACCAATTTTAGTTGTTGGCAGATTTTAGCAATTTGCACAAGTCAAGCAATCAACCTACAAATGCAGTCGTAAGAGTGTAACAATGGAAAGTAAAACATTGCATATGAAGGTAAAGGGAAGGGTTTGGAGATAGCAAACACAATGGATTTTTTTATTTTTTTTGGGGACAATGCTCTAATAATGATGATCATCACACTTTTATTGATTTACAGCTCATGAATTACAACTCAAAACTAGAACAATATATGACTCTATATGAATGCCTCGGGCGGTGTACCCAAAACTTGAAAACTTCACAACACAAAACTCAACAGGAAATCTCATAAGCTCCGTTAGTGAAAGAAAGCAAAACCACCACATAAGGTACTGTAATGAACTCATTCTTTATTTATATCGGTGTTAAACCTACTGTATTGCAAGTTCTCTATGGTTCGTACCACTTAATACTAGCCATAGATGCATCAAAATTAGCAAACAACACACGAAAAACAGAATCTGTCAAAAATAGAACAATCTGTAGCAATTTGTAACCCACGAATACTTCTGAACTATCAAAATCCTACCAAAATAGGAAGTCCTGGACAATTTGTCTATTAATCTACAGCAAAAATAATCAACGGAAAATCACATTTCTGTGATTTAACAAAACTAATTTCGTGCATGCAAAGTTTCTGTTTTTCAGCAGGATCAAATTAACTATCACCATAGGTTATCCTATAGGTTCCACTTGGCGCAAATGCTAATTAAAACATAAAAACACATCTAAACAGAAGGTAGATGCAACATTTATTACTAAACAGAAACAAAAAAAACACAAATAAAATTGGGTTGCCTCCCAACTAGCGCCAAGGTTTAACGCCCCTAGCTAGTCATAAAAGCGAGGATTGATCTAAGTAGTGTCATCTTTAATTTTCAGTTTTTTAGTGGAGTGATGTTCGAATCCGGGAGGTTCTTTATGTTTCCCTTCATGCTCGGAAAATTTTAAATCTAAAGAATCCAACCGCTTATTGCAAAGAGTAATCAACATATTCATGCGGTGAAGATTTCCGCTAACACTTTTAAGAGGCTCAAGAGACTTTTATAATATTTTTGTTACTTCACAAATCTTTCCAAACACTTGTGTTTCTTCTTGGGTAGGATGTGGCCCCCCTTTTTGAGGTAGTGTTCCCACTATTCCCTCTATAATTTCATGCGCAATACTAGGATCAATTTCAATAAAATTTCCCTTGGCAATGCAATCCAAGAGTTGTCTATGCGACATATTTAGCTCAACATAAAAATTGCGAAGTAGAATTCTAAAATTCACCTCTAGGGTGCAATTGCTATAAGATTCCATCATCCTATACCACGCATCTTGTAAGTTTTATCCTTGCCTTTGCTTGAAGTGAAGAACTTCAAACTCGGGAGACATAGGAGCAGATAAGGAACTAGCCATAATGACGAGCAAACAAAAGACAAGCGAAAGAGAGAAGATTGGGAAAGAGAGGGCGAATAAAACGGCAAGGGTGAAGTGGGGGAGAGGAAAACAAGAGTATCAGGACCCCGATCCTAAGTCACACCGATCTTGCATGTAACACATCATATCACTTTGCGGGCTCACGCACGGTATTCCCACGGGTGCCACCTTACCTGGCCCGGGACCGTTTGCGCCTTTTGGCTCATGTATATGGTAGTGCCGCTAGCATCCATATGACAAAGAACCCGGGCTGACATGGCTTGTCGTGAACACAAAGTGGCACTAACTTACAGGGACAGGCATACATGACCCAACAACGAACGTGTCGGTCATTAGCGGGTGAATCCGGGCTGTAGCAACTGGGCTAGCAGGACTCCGGTAAACCGGGCTGTAGCAGGCTAACAGGACTCCGGTAGACACCGCGTGACATTTCCCCGAAGGGACAGACACAGGAACGAAGGAGGACACATGTCAGCCAGCCTAAGTGTTCCGGAGCAGTAGCAAGCTACCAGGGCTCAGTGGAAGCACTAGGAGACATTTCTCGGTAAGAGAGGCTACCGAGGATAAACAACTAGATAGCCAGATCCCACACATACCAAGCATTTCAATATCATACACACAATATGCTCGATACGTGCAAATACAACATGGCATCACAACATGACTCTACGACTCAAGTATTTTATTCAATAGGCTCCGAGGAGCGAGATATTACAATCATGGGTCTCATGACCCAACATTCAGAGCAAACAAGCCAAGCACAAGCGGAAGCTTAACATGTTTGAGTACAGACATCTACAAAAGAAAAAGGCTGAGAAGCCTGACGATCTATCAGATCCTGCCGAGGGCACAAGATCGTAGCTGAGGTAACAAGCTAAACATCGAAGTCCACGTGGAACTACTAGCGAGACTGAAGTCTCTCTGCAAAAACATAAATTAAGCAACGTGAGTACAAATGTACCCAGCAAGACTTACATCAGATCTATCTACATATGCATCAGTATCAACAAAGGGGGTGGTGGGGTTTAACTGCAGCAAGCCAGCTTTGACTCGGTGGCTATCCTGAACTACGACTGCAAGTAACTCTTTGAGGTGGCGCACATGAGTCCACATATTCACCATATCAATACACCACTATGGACCCACTCCCGTCTCCCTACGAGAACGCCATCCATAGCACTCACGCTTATCTTGCGTATTTTAGAGTATCCACTTTCACTTGTCTATGAACTGTACAGGCAACCCAGAAGTCCTTTACCGCGGACACGGCTATTCGAATAGATAATGTTAACCCTGCAGGGGTGTACTTCTTCACACACGCTCTCACCACTTACCGCCGTTTACACGACATGTACTCGGCAACCTTCAAGCGGAAGCCCAGCGAGGGTGTCGGCCACAACCTGACTAACCACACAAGTCTCTCATCCAGGATTATCACCTATTCGGGTTCCATCCGCAAGGAGATCCGGCCGGGGTGTTGCTCACGGCCCCAAACAATGTGTGCAGGGTTCCCAAGTCCACCATCCGGGTGCCACTTGGTACACCGGGCCATTGTGACTAGTCTGTCCCAAGCCCACCTGTACCGGGTGCCACTTGGTAGACTACTAACACTACCTACAAACACCAGAAACTAGTTGCAACTCCTGGACAGAGATCATGTTGATTAATAAGTCAAGAGGGGTCAAGTTACCGGAACCCAATGTGTGGTAGTAACTGTTCATGGATCACAAACACAGAACTCAGTTCCTAAGGACGGCTTCAATGAGACAACCCACCGTGTACTCCTACATGGCCTCTCACCGCTACCTTTACCAAATCGTGTTCACACACTTAGCTCACACACAGTAGGACATGATCACACACCTCCAATTCATCCCCGATGAATCATACCAGACTCAACTCTAAGCAGTAGCAGGCATGACAAACAAGCTTGAATGAGTAGGCACAACAGGGCTCAAACAACTCCTACTCATGCTAGTGGGTTTCATCTATTTACTGTGGCAATGACAGGTCATGCAGAGGATAAAGGGGTTCAACTACCGCAGCAAGTAACAGTTGAATCTTTGTTGTCCTAATGCGGTAAAAGAGAGCAGGAGCGAGAGAGTGGGGTTGTATCGGAATGAACAAGGGGGTTTTGCTTGCCTGGCACTTTCGAAGATAGTATAGTTCTTTATCGGTGTCATCGATCACATCGTTGGTACACGTCTACTGAGAGGGGACAAGCACCGACAAACAAAGAAGAAACATAATCAATGCAATGCAACAATATGATGCATGAATGTGACATGGAAATATGTTGTGGTTTGTGCTAACGCAACTAAAACCAGATTAAATGAAGTTGGTTTGAATCCAAGCTATCAGGACCCCGATCCTAAGTCACACCGATCTAGCATGTAACACATCATATCACTTTGCGGCCTCACGCACGGTATTCCCACGGGTGCCACCTTACCTGGCCCGGGACCGTTTGCGCCTTTTGGCTCACGTATATGATAGTGCCGCTAGCATCCATATGACAAAGAACTCGGGCTGACATGGCTAGTCGTGAACCCAAAGTGGCACTAACTTACAGGGAGAGGCATGCATGACCCAACAACGAACGTGTCTGTCATCAGCGAGTGAATCCAGGCTGTAGCAACTGGGCTAGCAGGACTCCGGTAAACCGGGCTGTAGCAGGCTAACAGGACTCCGGTAGACACCGCTTGACATTTCCCCGAAGGGACAGACATAGGAATGAAGAAGGACACATGTCGGCCAGCCTAAGTGTTCCGGAGCAGTAGCAAGCTACTAGGGCTCAGTGGAAGCACTAGGAGACATTTCCCGGTAAGAGAGGCTACGAAGGATAAACAACTAGATAGCCAGATCCCACACATACCAAGCATTTCAATATCATACACACAATATGCTCGATATGTGCAAATACAACATGGCATCACAACATGACTCTACGACTCAAGTATTTTATTCAATAGGCTCCGAGGAGAGAGATATTACAATCATGGGTCTCATGACCCAACATTCAGAGCAAACAAGTCAAGCACAAGCGGAAGCTTAACATGTTTGAGTACAGACATCTACAAAAGAAAAAGGCTGAGAAGCCTGACTGTCTATCAGATCCTACCGAGGGCACAAGATCGTAGCTGAGGTAACAAGCTAAACGTCGAAGTCCACGTGGAACTACTAGCGAGACTGAAGTCTCTCTGCAAAAACATAAATTAAGCAACGTGAGTACAAATGTACCCAGCAAGACTTACATCAGATATATCTACATATGCATCAGTATCAACAAAGGGGGTGGTGGGGTTTAACTGCAGCAAGCCAGCTTTGACTCGGTGGCTATTCTGAACTACGACTGCAAGTAACTCTTTGAGGTGGCGCACACGAGTCCACATATTCACCATATCAACACACCACTATGGACCCGCTCCCGTCTCCCTACGAGAATGCCATCCATAGCACTCACACTTATCTTGCGTATTTTAGAGTATCCACTTTCACTTGTCTATGAACTGTACAGGCAACCCAGAAGTCCTTTACCGCGGACACGGCTATTCGAATAGAGAATGTTAACCCTGCAGGGGTGAACTTCTTCACACACGCTCTCACCACTTACCGCCGTTTACACGACATGTACTCGGCAACCTTCAAGTGGAAGCCCAATGAGGGTGTTGGCCACGACCTGAATAACCACACAAGTCTCTCATCCAGGTTTATCGCCTATTCGGGTTCCATCCGCAAGGAGATCCGGCCGGGGTGTCGCTCACGGCCCCAAACGATGTGTGCAGGGTTCCCAAGTCCACCATCCGGGTGCCACTTGGTACACCGGGCCACTGTGCCTAGTCTGTCCCAAGCCCACCTGTACCGGGTGCCACTTGGTAGACTACTAACACTACCTACAAACACCAGAAACTAGTTGCAACTCCTGGACAGAGATCATGTTGATTAATAAGTCGAGAGGGGTCGAGTTACCGGAACCCAATGTGTGGTAGTAACTGTTCATGGATCACCAACACAGAACTCAGTTCCTAAGGACGACTTCAATGAGACAACCCACCATGTACTCCTACATGGCCTCTCACCGCTACCTTTCCAAATCGTGTTCACACACTTAGCTCACACACAGTAGGACATGTTCACACACCTCCAATTCATCCCCGATGAATCATACCAGACTCAACTCTAAGCAGTAGCAGGCATGACAAACAAGCATGAATGAGTAGGCACAACAGGGCTCAAACAACTCCTACTCATGCTAGTGGGTTTCATCTATTTACTGTGGCAATGACAGGTCATGCAGAGGATAAAGGGGTTCAACTACCGCAGCAAGTAACAGTTGAATCGTTGTTGTCCTAATGCGGTAAAAGAGAGCAGGAGCGAGAGAGTGGGATTGTATCGGAATGAACAAGGGGGTTTTGCTTGCCTGGCACTTCTGAAGATAGTATAGTTCTTTATCGGTGTCATCGATCACATCGTCGGTACACGTCTACTGAGAGGGGACAAGCACCGACAGACAAAGAAGAAACACAATCAATGCAATGCAACAATATGATGCATGAATGTGACATGGCAATATTTTGTGGTTCGTGCTAATGCAACTAAAACCATATTAAATGAAGTTGGTTTGAATCCAAGATTCAAATTCAAACTCCACATGTGGTTATTTAAATGCCATTTAATTGAATTGTCCTAAAAAGTAGTCATAAGTTGCTCTAACATGCATGAAAAAGGTACAGATGGGTAGATTGGATTTTTTGATAATTTTTCATATATAAATTATTTCAATCTGAGCTACGGTTGAATTTCTATGATTTTTTGAAGTTTCAATCATTTTCTGGAATTTCCTGAATAATTTTAAATCCAGAAAATGAATAACTGCGTCAGCACTGCGTCACTGTGACGTTAGCAAGTCAACAACGGCTGACCAAGTCAAACCTGACCAGTGGGGTCCACTGGTCAGTCTCACAGTGCTGTCTGGGTCACTGACAGGTGGGGTTAGGTCAACGGACACATCATCAAATCAGCCCTGACGCGTGGCTCCCGCTGGATTATAAGCTAATTTAAACAAAAAATAAGCCGGAGTTAACTAGGCGCGGGGCCCAGCTGTCGGTGTCACTGAGAGGGTTAATTAGCAGGGTAATTAGTCCCTAACGACGGTGCCACGTCAGAACGCCGGAGTTGAACGCCGGCGTCGAGCTCGTGCGGCGGGGCGTTTCGGCTCCGGTGGAGGAGGCGGCTAGAGCTTGAAATCGGGCATGGAGTTAGGGGGAAACGAAGAAGGGGCTCACATGGAGTCGGTAGGGCGGCTCAGCAAGCTCGGGAAGGTCCAGACGGCGATGGAATCACGGCGGCGATCGCCGGGACCCGAGGATGAAGATGACATTGATGGCGGCACTCCGAGGGCCTTCCAATCTTATGGATCGGCGGGGACGGCATAGCGGATGACGGCGGAGCTCGTGGGCCGGTTGGGGGAGCGAGGGGGATGGGGTGGACACGGCGGCAACAAACAGCGGCGACAGCAGCGCGCAATGTGCTCGGGAGAGAGAAACAAAGGAGTGGGGAGGAGCACACGGAGAGTGAGAGGGGTCGGGGGGTTGCGTGGCGTCGTGGAAAATGTCCAGGGCGACGAGGGGACAGTCAGGCAGGCAGCTGCCGGCGTGGCACGCCGCGGCGCCGTGGCTAGCTTCTCCTCTGCCTTCTGGCAGGAGGAAGAAGACGCCCCTGCCCTCGGTGGGCCGGCCAGGTGGTTGGGCTGCCAGGTGGGCTGGGCCTGCTGGAGGAGCTGGGCCAGGCTATAGGGAGGCCAGGTGAGGTTTCTGCCCTTCTTAATTTAGTTTCCGTTTTCTATTTATTTGCTCTGTTTTGATTTAGTTTAGCACTAAATCATTTTTATATAATTCTGAGAATATTTTTGGGCACTCTCTGAAATAATTCGGTGTCCCTCAACATTTCTCAGAATATTTGGAGCTGTCAAAATATTTATAGCAATGTTTTGGAGCCCCAATCAAATACAATATGTGTTGAGGTAAAATCCAAGATGGCTAGGAAAAATGTGCATCACCTCTAGTTGCTGTTTCCAGCATTTCCAAAAATCATGAACATTTTTCTAAGACCATTTTGGGTTTTTGGAATTTATTTTAGCTGAACCTATTTGATTTCTCTTAGGTGCTAGGGTTTGAGTCAATCCCCATTTCAAATTTAAAAGCAATTTAAACATGATGCAACACATGACTATCTAGCCCAGAGCATACTAGAACTAGGGATGTGACAGAGAAGCAAATGGCAAATAATGTAAATGCGAGGGAGATGAGTTTGTGATGGGTACTTGGTATGTATTGACTTGAGCGAAGACCTCCCCGGCAACGGTGCCAAAAATCCTTCTTGCTATGTCTTGAGCTTGCAGTAGTTTTCCTTGAAGAGGAAACGGTGAGGCAGCAATAGTAGCATAAGTATTTCCCTTATTTTTTGAGAACCAAGGTATCAATCTAGTAGGACGCTCCTCAAAAGTCCCACGCACCTACACAAACAAACAAAGAACTCGCAACCAATGCAATAAAGGGGTTGTCAATCCCCTCACGACCACTTGCAAAAGTGAGATCTGATAGAGATAGTATGATAAGATAAATATATTTTTGGTATTTTATAATATAGATTGGAAAGGTAAAGATGCAAATAAAAGTAGATTGAAAGCTTATATGATAAAAGATAGACCCAGGGCCATAGGTTTCACTAGTGGCTTCTCTCGAAAGCATAAGTATTACGGTGGGTGAACAAATTACTGTCGAGCAATTCATAGAAAAGCGAATAATTATGAGATTATCTAGGTATGATCGTGTATATAGGCATCACGTCTGTGACAAGTAGACCGACTGCTGCCTGCATCTACTACTATTACTCCACACATCGACCGCTATCCAGCATGCATCTAGAGTATTAAGTTCATAAGAACAGAGTAACGCATTAAGAAAGATGACATGATGTAGAGGGATAAACTCATGCAATATGATATAAACCCCATATTTTTATCCTCGATGGCAACAATACAATACGTGCCTTGCTGCCCCTGCTGTCACTAGGAAAGGATACCGCAAGATTGAACCAAAAGCTAAGCACTTCTCCCATCACAAGAAAGATCAATCTAGTAGGCCAAACCAAACTGATAATTCGAAGAAACTTGCAAAGATATCTTAATCACACATAAAAGAATTCAGAGGGGATTCAAATATTTCTCATAGATAAACTTGATCATAAACCAACAATTCATCAGATCTCGACAAACACACCGCAAAAAGAGTTACATCGAATAGATCTCCAAGAAGATCAAGGAGAACATGGTATTCAGATCCAAAAAGAGAGAAGAAGCCATCTACTCCCTCCGTTCCTAAATATAAGTCTTTGTAGAGATTTCACTATGAACTACATACGGATGTATATAGATGCATTTTGAGTGTGGATTCATGCATTTTGCTTCGTATGTAGTCCACCTAGTGGAATCTCTACAAAGACTTACATTTAGGAACGGAGGGAGTAGCTAATAACTGTGGACCTGAAGGTCTGTGGTAAACTACTCACAACTCACCGGAGGGGCTATGGTATTGATGTAGAAGACCTCCATGGTCGATTCCCCCTCCAGCGGAGCGCCGGCGAAGGCTCCAAGATTGGTTCTTGCGGATACAGAAGGTTACGGCGGTGGAAATAGTTTTTCATTGGCTCCCTGGATGTTCTCGGGGTACGTGGGTATATATAGGAGGAAGAAGTAGGTCGGTGGCCGCCCGAGGGACCCACGAGATAGGGGGGCGCGCCCTGTAGGGGTGGGCCTCGACTGCTTCTTCACTTGCACTCCATGTCCTCTGGATCACGTTCACTCCAAAAATCACGCTCCCGAAGGTTTCATTCCGTTTGGACTCGGTTTGATATTCCTTTTCTTCAAAATACTGAAATAGGCAAAAAAACAGCAAATACGGGCTGGGCCTCCGGTTAGTAGGTTAGTCCCAAAAATGATATTAATGTGTAAAGTAAAGCCCATAAACATCCAAAATGGGTAATAATAGCATTGAACAATAAAAAATTATAGATACGTTGGAGACGTATTAGATACCCATTCACCAACGTGAGCTTTATGTCTTCCTCTTGTGTAGCTCTTTGATGACTTGTCCTTCTTTTCCGAATCCTTGCTTCTACGAGAGGGTCTTCGTTCATAGCGAGCATCTCTACTCCTTCTCTCTCTTGGAGGTGATTCATCTCTTCTACTCCTCCTTTTTGGCGATCTTGTCTTTTCTTGTAGGGAGCCGTACACTCATTGGAGTAGTGTCCGGGTCTTCCACAATGGTACCAATTACAATATTGACTAGAATATCTTTTGTCATAGTAGGACCTTGACTTGGAGCTTCTCTCTTTACTTATATTCTTGTAGAACTAATCTCAACTCTTCATTGGAGATTTGCTTCTCACTTGATGTGAGCATCACTTAAAGCTTTGTAAGCACCACCTGACTTGCTGTGGAGCTCTTACATATCTTTGAGTGACATCTCATGAGCAACAATTCTACCAATGACTTCCGTGGGCTTGGTATCTTTGTAACTGGGCATCATTTGGATCAAGGTGCACACAGTATCATACTTTCCATCCAAGGCTCTTAGGATCTTCTTGATGATGAATTTGTCGACCATCTCTTCACTTCCTAAGCCAACAATCTCGTTTGTGATGAGAGCAAGCCTAGAGTACATTTCGGCGACTCCTTCACCATCCTTCATCTTGAACTTGTCAAGTTGACTTTGAAGCACATCTAATTTGGATTCCTTGATGGACTCGGTACTTTCATGCATATGTACCAAAGTATTCCCAGTTTCCTTTGCATTCTCAAGACGGCTGATTTTGTTGAATTCTTTGGGGGCACAATCCGTTGAAGAGAATATTGCAAGCTTGAGCGTTATATTGCAACATCTTCATTTCTTCCGTTGTCGCTTCATGATCCGGCTCTTTTCCATCCTCGAAGAAATCACCTTGCAAGCCAATACGCGCAACTGCCCAAACGGCGAGGTTATGACGAAGAATATGCATTTTCATCTTATGCTTCCAGCTAGCAAAATTAGTACCATCAATGTATGGACCTCTATGGTGGTAATTTCCCTCGCTATACGCCATACTACCCTAGGTTGTGGAACCAAGGCTATGATCACCAAAACTATGGAAATCAAGGCAAATGGAGACCAAAGCTCTAATACCACACTTGTAGGATCGAAAGTATGTCTAGAGGGGGGTGATTAGACTACTTGACCATATAAAAATCTAACCGTTTCCCAATTTTAGTTGTTGGCAGATTTTAGCAATTTGCACAAGTCAAGCAATCAACCTACAAATGCAGTTGTAAGAGTGTAACAACGGAAAGTAAAACATTGCATCTGAAGGTAAAGGGAAGGGTTTGGAGATAGCAAACACAATGGATACTCGAAGATTTTTGGTGTGGTTTCGATAGGTGGTGCTATCGTACATCCACGTTGATGGAGACTTCAACCAACGAAGGGTAATGGTTGTGTGAGGTCATGGAGGTCTCCACACACGAAGGGTCCACAAAGAAGCAATCTTATCTATCCCACCATGGCGATCGCCCACAAAGGACTTGCCTCACTCAGGTAGATCTTCACGAAGTAGGCGATCTCCTTGCCCTTACAAACTTCTTGGTTCAACTCCACAACTTGACGGAGGCTCCCAAGCGACACCTAACCAATCTAGGACACACCACTCTTCAAAAGGTAGTAGATGGTGTGTTGAAGATGAACTCCTTGCCCTTGTCCTTCAAATAATAGTCTCCCCAACACTCAAATCTCTCTCATAGATTTGGATATGGTGGAAAGATGATTTGAGTGGAAGGCAACTTGGGGAAGGCTAGAAATCATGATTGTTGTGGTAGGACTGGAATATCTTGATCTCAACACATGAGTAGGTGGTTCTTTCTCAGAAAATGTATGGTGGAAGTGTAGGCACGTTCTGATGGCTCTCTCACATAGGGAGAAGGGGTGGAGGGGTATATATAGTCTCCACAAAAAATCCAACCGTTAGACGCATTTGACCCATCTCGGTGAGACCGAATAGTTAAACTCGGTGGGACCGATTAGTTCAGAAATGTGAATGTTAGGAATCTTGGTGGGACCAACTGGAACAACTTGGTGGGACCGATGTGCTAGGGCTTATGGAAAACCTCATCTCGTTCGTGTTGATTGTATCAACTCGGTGAGACCGAAGTAAAGCAATAGGGCAATAGAGAATTGGTCCAGCCATCTCGATGAGACCGATTGTTATTTCGATGGGACCGAAATAATTGCAACTAATAATAGGGAGTTGGCAAGGCCATCTCGGTGAGACCGAGATCCGTATCGGTGGGACCAAATTGTTAGGGTTTTTGGCTGTGGATATTTCATATGAACTCAGTGGCGCCGGATAGAAAGAATGGGTGGGGCCGAGTTGGGGTTTAGGGTTTTGACATATTTGGATGGGGAAAGTGGTTGAGGGTTTTGGAGCAATATCACTAAGCATTTAAGCAAGCAAGCCATTAAGCAACACCTCATCCCCTTTTAATAGTATTGGGTTTCCCATGGGCTCAATGTGATCTTGGATCACTAAAACAGAGATGAAGAGTCTTGAGCTTTTGCCAATATATGTCCTTAGCATTTTGAGGGGTCCACATTTCTAGTCCATGCCATGCCATTGATTGAACTTCCTGAAATATGTATCTTGAATGGATATTAGTTCAATGAGATATATGTTGTTATGAATTACCAAAACCACCCAGGGATTAGTTGCACTTTCGAGGGGTGGTGACGCTTGTGTGAATCTGAAGCTATAGTGAGCACATCGATCTTCATAACCATCTACTCTGCCGATTGCAGCCAAGAGGAAGAACAGGGTGGCGGCACCGTTCGCTGCTTCGGAGGTCCCTTTTCCATGACTGCAGGCACCACGGATGCTGGGGCCACGACGGGTGGAGTGAACACCACAGGCGGTGCGGTCACTGTAAAAAGTGTAGTTGTTACTCTCGCTGTGGCCTCCTTCGAGAATAGTACGTGGCAACGGCGACGCAAGGGCGGATGGTCTTATTGTCATTGAGCCACACCTGTCGACACAAACGTTCGCCTTGCTGGGTTGAAAATGTTCGGCTAGGTCGTGGGCCACGGCAAATCCATCAGGGTCTCCGCCCAAATCTGCGGAGCAACATTGTTGTAGAAAGGAACCGCAATAAGGCATATTTCATCTCATCCCAGCAAGTCTCATTGCACATCATGACACATTGCAATCACATTGCATATGGCTTAAGTACCGACTTCTGTGTGTGAGACTTCTAAGGAAAGGAAGAATTCACGCCTCCACCATTAATAAAAGATAAGTTGTGAAACCTTTTTGTTCTCAATCTCTTTTATTTATCCTTTGCGACTCCTTTAGTTTAAACCCTGACACTTGTATGATATATCCGCAACACGAAGGGACCCTTCCATGATCGCGTGCACCCTCGTCTGTTTCGAGTCGGCTCAACAATCTAGGTAGCCGCATCGAGAACATCAAAGGGAAACTTGCCGTTGGCACCTACACTTGCAGAATGCTAGGGGTCCCCCCCTAGCAGCACAGCTAGTGTCTTCCCCAGCAAGCTCCCAACATGTGCAGAATCCATAATCATACAATAACGATGGGCAAGATAAACTTATTGGATAGCATTAGTTCATACAACTACTTATAAGTATTATTATATCTCGAAAAGTAGCAAGACTTTGCATAACGTCAAATGTGTTTCTCTCTTTGATAGGATTCGCATAATGGCTAGCTAAATTAGTGCGGCTGCCCTGAACCCTAGGAACGGTTAGAACCTTGTCGGAGACAGGAGCCCTGAACGTGTCTGCACTTGGCGACAACTTCTAGAAGGACTTGGAGACATCGAGCCTTGAATTGCGGCAAACTAGGTTGACCAACGCGGTGTGAAGCACATCACGGGAAAATTTTCGGGACTCGTTGGTGAAAGGGCATTCATGTTGTCATGATACGTCTTTAATGATTCAATCAAGCCATGGAAGAACTTGGACAGTCTGGCACTAGCAACCTCATGCTCTAAAGTAGGGAAGCTCCAGCTCTTCATCTCCATAACTGCAAGATGGGAAGAAATGCGCTCGGCTTTGTTAACTAGCTCCTCTGTCCAGAGGAATTACATCTTTTGCAGGTTCTCGAGTGTATCCTCAGTATCTTTCCGGAGAGTCTCTGCAGCAACGAGCTTCTCTGACCAATCCTTTTCTCACTCCTTGTAAGATTTGATGTTCTGTTCCAGCTCGACAAGCTTGGACTTGAAATCCTGGATCACACCATCGGTAGTATTTAACTCTTGGATCTTGGACGAGAGCTACATCTCCAGGTCCCCCATAGCTTGAGATGCTTTCTGCGCCTCAGCTTTGAGGGCCTCGATGTCCTTGCGACTCGTAGTCAGCTCTTCCTTCAGTTTATCGGCTTGGGTCTCCATTTCTGCCTTGGCAGTGGTAGCAGCTGCAGCCTTGTCAATGACCTCTTTGAGCTTGGAGAAGTACTCTGAAGCTTGTACCTCCAAGGTTTTCTGGTGGTCATCTTCTAGTTTCTGGGTCTGTTGCTTCACAAGTTCCTCGATCTCATCATCTTTGTTATAGAGAGTTGCCACCGTGGTTTGTTCTTGAGCGGCAAGGTCTTTGGCTTTGATGTTGAGCTGCGCCTCACGCTTCGCCAACCTACCATCGCGAGCCCTTGCCATCTCTGTAGTCGATGCTATCTTCTCCTCCTGGTTCCTAAGTTTGCATGATCCGGTGTTATACCATGTGTGCAACTCTTCCGCCTTCTCCTTCAATTGCTGGTCAGCCACATCTTGAGCCTTTCGTTCTCCTTCAATGTGCTTCCACCTCTTGTTGTACCTATCCTGGGCATCCTTAAATCAAGCAGCCATAGCTTGCAAGAATGGGTAATCCTTCTGCTCATTGGCTATGTCTTTGGCATCTGTGGATCTTTGAGCCAAGGGGAGTAAGATTCGTGCAATTTCCTCCTTGAAGTTCAGTTCTACGGTACTTGATGAGCCGGGAGCTCCCAGAATGGCCTAGAAAGGCACCATATCTGTGCTAGTGGGCAAAGCTGGAGAATCCATCGACATTGGTGGTTCGGTAAGTATTAGCTGTGTGTCTGTGGTTTGCGTTGCACCAGCCCCCATCCTGATGGGCTCAGATCGATTTACAGAGCCTCCTCCATCACCACATCTACCTCTTGGATATCAATATCAGTTCGCTCGGGGTTTTACGCAGCGACAACCTTGATTTCCTATTTAGTTGCAGCTTTGGAAACCCCGACAACCTCCATGAGTTTGTCCCCCTCTGTGGGAAGAATTGGAGCTGAAAACAAGGCAATAAGAGAGGAGAAGGAAAGAAAGTTCTGGTGGAAGCAACCTTATGGCAAGAGGATTACCTGGCTACACTTGTTGGGTGGGGGCATCCCCGTCCCCGACAACCTGAGTTGCCGGCACATGACTATCAGCATTCTGGGAACGGGGGAACCCAGACTTGCCCGCATGCAGCCTGCAGCGTGGCTCAAGGAGTGGCCCAGTACGGCCCATCTTCTTCAACGCAAGCTCAAGACCCTCGCGAGGGGCCAAGCCTCGCGGGGCGGACAATAGGAAGCTTCCTCAGGCATAACCTCGTCAGGCTGGCTCGTGAGGAGGCGGAGAGACCAAGGCGGGGTACCTCACGAGGTGCCCATGACGCAAGCCATGACGACCAAAGCCAGGCGGGTGCCGGCCTGCGCAGTGTCCTTGTTTCCCCTTCGGTGCAAAAGGGGCAAGCACAGGCCAAGGCATCAGGCAAAGGTTACCATTTCGGTGCAACAAGACCAAGACCAGCAGAACGGCAAGACGGAGGTCATCGTGGAGCCCAGGAAGGCATCATCGTCACAGCCTTTGGCAGGCGAGGACCAACTTTAGTCAGGATAAGTGTACTAGAGATTCCCCTTCAAAATGGCCAATTGTTGGCGCCCTTCCCGCTCATTATTTGGGAAGAGGACCAGGAACTTGCTCTATAAATAGGACTGGCCGCCCTCAAGGCAGGGGGGGACGGACGGACGGACGGACACACACAGAGAGGGGGAGATCGACCATTCGAACCCCAGCTAGAACCACCCACACCAACACAAGAACTCCTCCCCTTGCGAGGATGTTCTTCCCTTTTATTGTTCATCATCTGCCCCTAAGGCAATCCACACACCACACACTGGAGTAGGGTATTACACTACAATGGTGGCCTAAACTAGTATAAACCTTGCGTCACTTGTGTTGTTCTTCGTGTAGCCTAGATCCTTTGCGAGGCGACGAGACGTGAGCGGGTAGGGGGAGGGATCTCCGCGCGCACCACAGAGTTCGAACCTTAAGGGTCTGCCAGAACCCGAAATCCGACATTTAGCGCGCCAAGTAGGGGTGCGCCAGAATCGCGCCTTCCGCCGTCTTGCGTTTCGCCGTCCGTCGCATCCATGTCTGATGCTCGCCGGGCCCGTGCCTAGCGCCGAGCTGCTCTCGCCACCCGTGTCGCCCAGACGGCGCCCGTCGGCAGATGCCCCCGTCGTTCCCCGTTGCCTCCCGCCAACACCGCCGCGGGCCTGGCGGGGAATGAGAAGCAGGCCTCATCCCTGCATCCTTCGGTGCGGCGAGAAGGCCGCACCGCCACCCCATCGCAGACTCCAGCCGGTTCGTCGTCCCATGCCCGTCGTGCCCCCGCAGACGCGCTCGCCGTGCTGCTCCGGGCGCGAGAGCTCCTGCACTACCGTCCCGTCGACGACCTCTACAAGGACTGGCTCGCCCGCATCACTGAGCTCATCATCGCCGTAGGGGGCTCTCCAATGCCCTCTCTCTCGCTACCTCGCCCTCCATCCTGCGCAAGAGGCATGGATCAGGAGGTGCCTCCGCCACCTCCTCCCCAAGAAGGCACCCTGGCCCCAAGCCGCGCGGCTCCGGGATGAGACCCACCACGTCCTGTGCCCGCGCGACAAGAAAAGAGCTGCCAAGAGATCCCTCGTCCCCAAGAAGCTGCCCACGTGCTCCCTGCACCGGCACGTCATGACCGCGCTCCTGCTCCAGCGCGCCAAGACCTCGCATTGCTCCAACATGCCAAGACCCCGCGCTGCTCCTGGCGGCAGCGCGTGGAGACCTCCAAGATCAAGTCCTTCGTCACCCAAGGCCTCCTGTGGCCACTGCGGGCTGTCGTGCCTTCACCGCCGAGCTGTGCAGCATAGCTTGGCCGGGCAAGTTCAAGCCCGATCTTCCTCCATGCTACGATGACATGGCTGATCCTGCAGAGTTCCTCTAGCTCTACGAGCTGGGCATCGAAGCCGCCAATGGGGACGAGAAGGTCATGGAGAACTGGTTTCCCATGGAGCTCAAGGACGGTGCCCGCACCTAGCTCCTGAACCTAGCTCCTGGCACGATTTCCTCTTGGGACGAGATGCGCACTCGCTTCATCGCCAACTTCCAAGGAACTCGCGACCGGCCCCCGGCCATGAGCGACCTTCGCCGCATCAGGCAACAACCAGGAGAGACCCTGCAGAAGTACCTCCAGCGTTTCAACAACGCTCTCCTCAAGATCCTCAGGGTGACTGAGGAAGCCATCGTCTCAGCCTTCTCTGACGGTGTGTGTGACATCAAGATGAAGGAGGAGCTAGCAATCCATGAAGACCTGTGCACATCCCTGGAACTGTTCAACTTGGCGACCAAGTGCGCCAGAGCTGAGGAAGGGCGCCTCTCCCTCCTCGAGCTTCTGGCCTCCGATCCAGAACAAAAGAAGCCCAAGGTCAAGGACGTGAAGCGCAAGGGGGCTGCTGTGCTTGCAGCAGAGCCAGACACCAAGCGAGGCAGGGATCAGCCTGAGTCATCCAAGGGAAGCCGGTACTGCGTGTACCATCACCTCCACACCCACAACACCAATGAATGCTAAGAGCTTAGGGCTGTGCGAGATGGGCGTACCGGCCGACGCCCCGAGCGCAATGACCGAGGCTATGGCCGAGGAGGAGGAAGAGGTGGAGGACGATGGGAAGACCGTGGCCCTCGCCAGGGGTGGCGCGACCGACCTCGTGAGGACCGCTGGCAGGACCAGCCTCGCGAGGGAGGCTGGAGGGATCAGCCTCGTGAGGACCGCCCTCAGGGTAACGCAAGCCTCCCTCCTCTGACACCACCGCCGAGGAGGAATGAAGACCATCATCAGGACGAAGGGGCTGGGGGCTTCCAGGAGCCGCGCGCAATCGCTTGCATCCTGGGCGGCGCTCAGGCCCCAGCCTCTCAGCACATCTTCAGACAGTTTGCTCGCGAGGTGAATGCAGTACTCCCCAAGCTTGAGGCCACGCGCCCTCTCAGGTGGTCAGCATGTGCTATCACGTTCAGCTCAGCGGATCAGCTCAAGTGCGCAGCCATGACCGGAGTCCTCCCAATGCTTTGCTCCCCAATCATCAGCAATGTGCAAGTCACCAGGACCCTCATTGATGGCGGAGCAGGACTCAACGTCCTGTCCGTCGAGACATTCAACAATCTCCAAGTGCCATACGATCAGCTTCAGCCAACCAAGCCTTTCTCAGGAGTCACTGATGGTTCCACCGTCCCGATAGGGCAAGTTCGCCTTCCTGTCACCTTTGGACAGCACAACAACTACCGCACCAAGCTTATCGACTTCGACGTCACCCACATTCGCCTGCCATACAATGCCATCCTCGGATACCCAGCTCTGGCCAAGTTCATGGCAGTGACTCATCATGGCTACAATGTCCTCAAGATGCTAGGAAGCGGTGGAGTCATCATGGTGCCTTGTGAGGAGAGGGACGCAATGTGTTCTCTTGAGCGTGCTTTTCAAGCCGCAACAATCGAAGACCCAGATCACAGGAGCGGAAGACTTCCCGAGGCAGTCCCTAAGAAGAAGAAGGCATCACCAGGTTCGAACCCACAAGAGGCAGGCCCCTCCAATGGCGTTGTGTCAGGATCCCCGCCCGAACAAGGGGCGCCTCCTTTTGTCTCATAGGAAGGCGCACCCGACGCCCTCCTCGGGCAAGGCTCAGGGGCTCTCTCCTAGAGGGCCACCGACTTTGCCAAGGTCACGAGTGACGCGCTCGGGCACCACTTGGAGGCGTGTTTCAAAGCAAGTTTCCCTCAAGAAGGAACGAGGCAAGGAGGGCCAAACCCTCGGGAGTTCATCAGCGAGATCATTCAGGAGCTCCAGGAGTCAAGAGTCATGAGTGGCAGCCGCCGCTTACCCGCCGTAGCTCCCAATCCAGGCGAGGATGGTGGGCTGCGCGTCTACATCGAAGTACCAGGGCTCAACCGAGCCGCCTCTCAGGAGCGCTTCTGGCCTTCACGCGCGGGGTGTTGCGAGGGTCCACCTCACAGCTACATTCGCATGCCCTTTGGCCTGCCGAACGCAGTTGTCGCTCACCAGCGCCTGCTGAGGAGCATTCTGGAGGTTCGGGAGGTCAGGCATTCCGCAGTCCTGGCAGAGATGGAGATGGCCCTTGAAGCCTCCAGAGGCTCCTTGGCCTGGGGGCTCGTGAGGACCGGCTTCCGCAGCGCACATCGTCCGCTACTTCAGCATTCCTTCGTCTCCAACATCATCAGCTGACATCCTTCGAGTTTCATTTTCAGCTGGGAGCGCCCCCAGGGCTGCATCTTACGCAGGCCGCGTGGGTCCGTCTCTGCGGCATGTACCTCTTTTGTTCATGCCTTTAGGTTACTTTGTTGGGGGCGCCCCTCGGGCTGCATCATCCCCAAGCCACTCGGGCCTGACCCAGCGGCATGTATCTTTCTTGCATCTATTCAGGTCGTGCATTTGACCCGCCATGATTATTGCTTGATGCCTGTGACGGTGCCCTTTTTCCCTCATGCGAACCGCTTGCACGTTAAAAGGGGGGTACCTGAGCATCGCGACTCATGGACTCTTACTGGCTCTCCAGCCCTCACCTCCTGGCCTTGTCCACGGCATCGCGACCTGGCATACCAGTGACGGCTGAGCTCGCTCGAGGGCCGGGACCTGAGGACGTAGAGTGTCGGCATCTAACCAAATTTGCAGGAACACATTACAAACAAAGGCCCAGAGCCAGGCGCAACCCGCCTTGAGGTAGGGCCCCGTGAGTCCCGCGCTGGCTCATGGGTGCCCAGATACACCTCGTCAAGCCCTACCGTGCTAGCCACGTGTCAGGGCGGGGCTGTACATGCCCCGGGAGCTCCTCCCAGAGGGGAGCCCCCTCCCACGCACCAGTGGAAGCACCATGCTCCGCGGTGGTTGACGACACTGCCGAGGAGCGGCTATGCCCATACACATGCGGAAGCGCTATGCTCCGCACTGGTGATAAACAACTGAGGGTGGCCCACGGCCGCATCAACCTCAGGGAGCCCAGAGCTTAGTGTCCGGCTCTATCATAACGCCTCCCCTCGGGAGTGCCACGCGAGGGGGCTGGGCACGGGGGCTACGCCCGGGCCACGCCCAGGCGCACGCCACCCAGCCAGGCCCCTAGGGCCTAGTTCGTCGTGCGCCCCTCCCCAAGCGGAGCCAAGGTACGAAGGCCGTTTGAACGTCAAGGGGGACTCCTGAGCATGGCGACTCAGGAGCCTAACTCGTCACGTAGCCCCTCACTCCTTGGTCCCATCCTGGTTTCCGGTCAGGGCTAATGGCGGTTGAGGTATGCGCGGGGCCGGGCCCTGCCGATGTAGAATGGTAGATCCTCTCCTATGCCTCCCCTCCCTACTTGTTGTTCGAGCGTCAAGGGGGACTCCTGAGCATCGCGACTCAGGAGCCTAACTGGTCTCATAGCCCCTCACTCCTTGGTCCCGTCCTGGTTTCCGGTCGGGGCTAACAGCGGCTGAGGTATGCGCGGGGCCGGGCCCTGCCGACGTAGAACACAGGCAAGTAGGAAGGAAAAGCGCAAATCTCAAGGAATTCAAAAGCAAATATTATAGTCCATATGTTGTTTTCACAATGCCGAACACATTTTAAACGCCTCCACGAGGCATGATGCATGTTGCAGGAACTAAAATAGGACAGAAGCCGCGGAGAGCTCACTTTCCAGCGGCGCCATCGCTGGTGGTGGAGTTGCGGTGGGCGGATCCACCTCCCGAAGCCCCAGGGTTGGCAGCATCTCGCCTTGGCTTGGTGCTGAAGGCGTGGAACCTCGCCAGCAGGGCTTCCACTCGACCCTTCACTGCCTCAACAGCGGCAGCGGCAAGCTCGCCGGTCGCAGGCTCCAGTAGGCTTTCAAGATCGACATTGGGGTCGCGAAGATAGACATGGGTGAAGACACGTGCCAGCGCTGCAGAAGAAAGGACACGCGCCTCGGCCTCGGCCGTGGGGCCAAGGCCGTCCATGACATCTTCAATTGCGCGGACCAGGAAGGGAAGCAACTTGGCGGGGCCATCCTCGGCCCCGGCTAGCGGCTTTTCCAGGCCGCCATCATAAAGCGTCTTCAGCGAGGCGCGAGCCCTCTCCTCCAGCTGCCCGAAGGCCACATGGTCCTCGGCCAGGACCCTCGCCTTGCTGTCCAGCTTGATCCTCTCCGCCTCCAACACCTTCTCTAGCGTCTCCAATCGACTACGATGTTCATCAAGCTCGGTGTCCCGGTCCCTGACAATAGCTTCTCGAGTCTTCATCTCCTTCTCCTTCTCCTGGTTGTCACGGACCTCCTTGGCGAGCTCGTCGCTCAGGCCTTGCAGCTTGCTCTCCAGTGCCTTGCAGAGGCCCCGGACATCCGCAGCCTCACCCAAGGCGGTGTCGCGAGCGGCCTTGGCTTGGAGGATGGTCTGCTTCTCCTCGTCGCAGGCCGTCACGGCCTGGACCAGCGCCGCTCGAACGGAGGCATCAGAGCAGACCCAGCCAGAGGCTAACTCCAGGCGCCCGGCCACCAGGCGGGGGTCGGCGCCCTAGAGATCTCCTCGCAGTCGGTCCAGCTCAGCAGCAGCACGATCCAAGACATCAGAAGGAGTCGGGGAAATGGCGGTTGGCGGAGTAGGAGGGGAAGACGGTAGCGTGATCACAACATCAGGCGTTGGGACCTTTTGAGCCCCGGCGGCCGCAGCAGTGGCATCGGGCATGGACGCCCCGGGAGTCGCCTGGGCCATGGGGGCTGGGGCCATGCCAGCGCGCCCCACCTGGCCTCGCGAGGATGACCGGGCGGGGGAGGCTCGAGCCTCGCCACCTTCTTCCCCCGTGGACGGAGGCATTGCCCCAAGTGAGGCCTCTAAGGCCCCTTTCAGCCTTTTTGCTACAGGCACCGGCCTAGCCAAGGGATGCGGATGTCAAGACTCGACAACAAAAGCAGGAAGAAAAACAAAAGTCAAGCACTTATTGGTCATCGTTCGCGGACTCAAGCAGCCTCCGGCCGAACTTGAAGCATGAGACTAGGGGCGAGCTCTCCCCGTCCGGTCCTTCCTCAAGACTAGGGGCGAGCTCTCCCACGGGGAACCAGCCCCGTCCGGTCCTTCCTCAAGACTAGGGGCGAGCTCTCCCCGCCTCGCTCATCGCCGGCCTCGTCGTCATCCGGCATGAGGCGGAGGGTGCAGTACCTGCGCTGAGGGAGGGACTTCCCCGACTCCCCTCGGTCGCCTCAGAGTCGGAGTCCTATTCCTCCACCTCTTCTTCGTCCTCCTTGCCGAAGTCGCTAGAAGATACGTTCACCGTTGCCAGAGCAGCCAGATCCTCGGGAACTTTCGCGGGCACTAGCCCCTCCCCGTTGAAGGTGGGCACAGAGTTCACCACCTGCTCCCAATCACCACGAAGGAACGGGGCTACAGGAGCACCCTCCAATCTCACCACGTCTCCTCCAACCAAGGAATGGAGGACCGCGGCCAGGTCTTCATCGGCCAGGGCTATGGAGCTCAGGCGGAGGGCGGCATCGGCTTCCCCGAGCCTCCATAGTGGGAGCGAGTGTTCCCGAAGTGGAGCCACCCGGTGCTCCAGGAACTCCCTCAGGAGCGTCGCCCCGGACAGCTTCGCCGCTGCCAGGTTGCCTGGCCTCAGGTCTGCA
Source organism: Triticum aestivum (assembly GCF_018294505.1). NCBI lineage: Eukaryota > Viridiplantae > Streptophyta > Magnoliopsida > Poales > Poaceae > Triticum > Triticum aestivum. The sequence goes on from NC_057813.1 coordinate 345,363,762, forward strand.
TCCATCCTCTTCAACACCGGCCTCGCGCGGGGATCGACGAGCTCCGTGCGGGACCAAGCGTCAAAGGCCTTAGGCTGCCCCATAGGCAGCACCAGCCGAGGGTGGATGCGCCTAACAACCACCATGACCCACTTGCTCCGGAAGCCTTAGATCCTCTTCCCAGGCTTCGAGATGGCATTGGAGCTGGAGTATGCAACAATGCTCGCACCACGCAGAGATGGGGCCGTGAGAAACCCGAAGGTATAAATAGTGGCGCAGCAAGGCCATCGAGGGCTTTACCCCAACGTGAGCCTCACAATAATAGGCGAAAATCGCCAGAAGGAGAACATAGTTGGGGTGGAGGTGCAGAGCCTGTAGGTTGTATTAGAGAAGAAGAACAAGGAAGAACTCGGAAAAGGGAGGCACCAGCCCGGCGACGATGGCGCTCACGAAGAGCGGGTAGAAGGTGCTCCCCTTATCTTCAGGCAGGGCTGAGCCGACCTTGAGCACGGCCGCCCCCTCGTTGCCCTGTGCCACCATCATCTGGCGCGTGAGGGCGAGGTTCTTCTCCGACACGTTCGGAGGATCCAGAGCGGGTGAGTACCAGGGCTCGACCGGAGTCTGGCGAGGCGCCATGGCTTGCCGAAGGTGCGGGATTGGAGCAGATCTAGAGGATTTCGGCAGCAAGAAGGAGGAGAGCGAGAAAGGGGATCTGGGATAAATGACTGGTGAAGGCAAAGAAGGTAAGCCTGGCCCGGGGCCGCCCTTTTGTTAGGTCACACAGTTGCCGAGGCGTCGTGGGGAAGCGGGAACGCCCACGTCCAATCAACCGCCACACAGCGCCCAAGGCCGCAGGCTGTTGGGGCCCGCGGCACTTCGCACTTGCCCCTTCGCTTCTCCGCTAAGCCAAGTCCGGGATCGCCTTGGGCCCGGGGGCTACTGTCGGCATTCTGGGAACGGGGGTACCCAAACTTGCCTGCCTGCGGCCTGCAGCGTGGCTCAAGGAGTGGCCCAGTATGGCCCATCTCCGTTAATGCAAGCTCAAGACCCTCGCGAGGGGCCAAGCCTCGCGGGGCGGACGACAGGAAGCTTCCTCAGGCACAGCCTCGTCAGGCTGGCTTGTGAGGAGGTGGAGAGATCAAGGCGGGGTACCTGACGAGATGCCCGTGACGCAAGCCATGACGACCGAAGCCAGGCGGGGGCCAGGCCGGCGCTGGCTTGGGCAGTGTCCTTGTTTCCCCTTCATTGCAAAGGGGGCAAGCAGAGGCCAAGGCATTAGGCAAAGGTTACCGTTTTGGTGCAACAGGACTAAGACCAGCAGAACGGCAGGACAGAGGTCATCATGGAGCTCAAGAAGGCGTCATTGTCAGAGCCTTTGGCAGGCGAGGACCAACTTTAGTTAGGATAAGTGTACTAGATGTTCCCCTTCAAAATGGCCAATTGTTGGCGCCCTTCCCGCTCATTATTTTGGAAGAGGACCAGGGCCTTGCTCTATAAATAGGACTAGTCGCCCTCAAGGCAGGGGGACGGACGAACGGATGGACACACAGAGAGAGAGGGAGATCAACCATTCGAACCCCAGCTAGAACCACCCATACCAACACAAGAACTCCTCCCCTCGCGAGGTTGTTCTTCCCTTGTATTGTTCATCATCTGCCCCTGAGGCAATCCACACAACACACACTAGAGTAGTGTATTACACCACAATCACTACAAAAAAATACACATCCGTGATGATACGTGTTTGTCACAGTAGGTCGCATTTTTTGTCATGCATGTACATCCATGACAAATTTATGACAGAATCAAGATAGTCATACTTGTGCTGTCGTAGAAGTGTTCCATGCCATTACCAAAATTATCATCACGGAAGTGTCCACTTCCATGACGATAAATCGCGTGTCAAAGAAGTGCTTTCGTCAAGGGTGACCGACACGTGGCATCCACCGTAACGGAACGCCATTAAGCTATCGGGTCGGGTTTTGGATCTGATAACCCGTTAACAGCCCCGACCAATGGGGATTTTCCACGTGTAAAATCATCATTGGCTGGAGGAGACATGTGTCAGGTCCACGCTGGCACAGGTGTCACTCATCCAGTGGGCGAGACACGCCTATGATATGTTGACACGTGGACCGACCCATCAAGTTTAAATGGGCCGGCCCAAGTAAAGGCCCACAAGATTTTGCGGACCATAATGGGCCGGCCCAGCTAAAGGCCGATGAGATTTTGCGGGCCATAATGGGCTAGCCCAGCTAACGGCCCACAAGATTTCGCGGGCCATAATGGGCCGGCCCAGGTAAAGGCCCACAAGATTTTTGTTTGCCATAATGGGCTGGCCCAAGTAAAGGCCCACGAGATTTCGCCGACATTAACGGGCCGGCCCAGCTATAGGCCCACAAGAATTTGAGGGCCCTAGTAGGCCGGCCCATTAACTGGCTGCCATGTTTTGGGCCAAATGCCGGCCCATATTTGATCCGGTCCATTCATGGCCTGCCACGTTCCGGGCCTAATAGTGGCCCATATGAGATCCGACTCGTTAAAATCCTACCACGTTCTGGGCGAAATTACGGCCCAAATCAGGTACGACCCTTTAAGAGGCTATGGGCTCAATTATGGCCCATATCAGATTCGGCCCGTCAACTGGACACTTGCTAGAGGCCCACTTAGTAATTCGGCCTGACATTAGTTTTGGCCTCTTAAGGACCCGTTTAACATTTCGGCCCTGTATTAATTTTGGCATGTTAAATGCCCGTCATATAGGTGGGCCTAACAACGGCCTGGTTTGCATCCGGCCTGCTCACAGCCGATATCTGATTGAGCCAAACAAGGACCGAGACAATTTTGGCCTGTTAAAAGCCCGTGATTTGATTCGCACAATCATGGGCTGGGGTTCATTTTGGGCTACTGCCAGCCCGTTAGCTGTTCGACACGTTTTAGGCCCAACCTACATCGTGATTGCATGACGGCCCGATTATGTACCGTAATTTTACGGTTTGGCCGGTTTACAGCGAAGACAGTAAAATAACTGCAGCATCATGAATAAGAAAAAACCTAGACTATACAATAAAGAAATTACAGCATATTACATCCACTGGGCATCAAAGTTCGCCACTATGATAATAAAGCACAAGCAGACAGCAGATTACATACACTAGGCATCAAAGATCGCCACCAGTGCAAATAAACACGCCGACAAAATAATATACAAAACTGACAACACTTCAATAGAGTTCAAGAAAGGTTAGCCCTGCTGGGGAGCTGCAGCGCAAGGAGCTGAGCAAGATGATGAGAGTGCGCTTGTTCAACACTTAAATCTTCCTCACTCTGAAAGATAAACAAGCGGACAGATGACAGGTTTTGCACATAAAAGTATCAGTGCTGACAATTCATTACATTTCTTACTGACGAATAAAGTGACACAGTTTAAAATTGCATTAACACAATATGGTATTGTTCAAGTCAAGACATGGCTGGAAATGACATTGTGAAGGAGTTGGCAGCTTCACGACACCACTGGATTACACATCACGAACTCATAAGTATCAATGGTTAGTGTGCTGTCAATTTATCCCATTTCAGATTGGCAAATAAAGAGACGGTTTAAATAATACTCCCTCCATTCGGAATTACTTGTCATCAAAATGGATGTGTCTAGAACTAAAATACATCTAGATACATCCATTTCAATGACAAGTATTTTCGGATGGAGGGAATAGTAGAATGATATGACATTGTTCATAGTTAAGGCATTGCAGAATATGACATTGTGCTGTAGTGGGTAGGTTTACCACACCACTGGATTACGGATGAAGAACAGAAGCATACATGCAGTGCAAAAGAAGATCACTTGCTCTGTATACTTTAATTTACATGGTATGAATAAGGAACTTGGTTGTACAACTGAAAACTTAAATTGAGAAAGGACAAACTTTTGTTTATGAACTACTCCCTCTGTTCTAAAATAGATGACCCAACTTTATACTAACTTCAGTACAAAATTGGGTCATCTATTTTGGAACGGAGGGAGTACATAATAAACTTTAAACAAGCAATTTGATGCAAACACAAAAAATAAACAGTTGTTGCAGTCATGCCTAACCAAATATATACAACAAAGTTTGAAGGGTTGAGATGGACAAACTTACATTAATGGTGAAGACAGGCTCTATAAAGGCCTTGTCCATGCCGATGGGGGGGCAATTCAAGAAGTTTACCACAGAATCTTCTTCATAAGCATTGCATTTATTCTACATTTTGTTAAGAGTAAATATAGATGTGATAATATACAAAAAAATGGAGAATATTTAAGATAAGATGAAGAGTGATGCTACATAACGAAGTAGCTATAAATGTAAGTGCAGTGATACAGACAAAAGGTACAACCAAGAGCAATGCACAGCTAAACTTCTTCAGTACCAACCTTATGGTAAGAGTAAATATAGATCTGATGTGTAGAAAATGGAGGGCAAAGGAAAATAAGCTGCAGAGTGATGGTACATGAACAACTACCTATCATTATAAGTACACTGATAAAGGACAGCATGTACTTACAAGAACAATGCAGAGCTAAAAAAGCATTGTCATTGGATACTGAAGAATTTGGAGCGAACAATTGATAAGCAAGCTATCATGCATACTGTTGTCACATAATGAACCGGGTATGTATGCAAGTACAGTGATACAGGAAAACAGGTACTAACAATAGCAAAGCAGCGGGCATCATATTTGCGATATCTTGTCGTTCTTTTCAAACTGGAATTCTTCTTCGAGCAGATTTCCTGCAAATAAGATCCGTAAGGCACATGCGGAAAAGTAGAAGTTCAAATTGTCATGTGATTTCATTGACAGTACCTTATCCTGGGAACGAGACCAGAGCATAACAATGTTTTTCCATTCAATGTCTTCTAAATTTAGCACAGGAGACTTCACCGGAAATTTGTTTATAGATTTGCCGCCAAAGTGTGATTTCCTCAGGTAACACCGATACTGTTGCAATGCTTCCTTGAAAAGCACAAGCAAGCTTTCCTCGTCATGTCTATCCAGATTGACCCTCGCCTAGTTACAACAATGTAATGTAAATCATTGATGTGTTCAATCAGCAGAAAACAGGAAAATAATAACCATGAATAATAGCACTTACACGTAAGTTGGACAGGAAGATGTGAAAATGGTGTTTGTCTTCACAATAATCTTGCCATGATGGGAATATATGCACGTAGTCCCTAACAACATTGAAAGCATGTCTTCTAAACTGGGAATAAATGGAATGGGGTTCCAATCTACAGGAATTGGCCGTCTCTGCAGTTGGGATAGGTCTTCGGCCGATGGACTTGCTGTACTTTTTGCTGGAGTGGGATTTTTCTGTGGTACAGCTGGTGCTATGGCAAATGAAATCGGTATACCTTTTGCTGGAGTGCAGGTCCTCTGTGGTGGGGCTAGTGGTGTGGCCAGTGAAGTATGGGTACAGTCCGCTGGAGTCGGTCCTACGTTTTGTGTCACAGCTCTATCGAACATGGTAAAGAAGAGCAAGCAGATCTTGGATAATAAAATGTTTGTTGCGCAGTGCCCACACATGATGAACCAGAGCGCATTAAGAATGCAACTCCCAACTGTCTCTCGACCATTTCAGGCGGTTGGATGAAGATCCTACGTCTCCTAACCCTTCTTCTTCCTCGTCTGTGATTCTTCCCATACAGAACATCGCACGGGCCGCCGGCCGGACTACCGGCCCCCACCGCCTGTGTTCCTCCACCACCCCCACCCCCCACCCGCGTCGAGTTTTCTTCGTTCGGTGAGGCCCCACAACCACCCGAGCCCCTTGGATCGCACCGGCGAACTCCGGCAAGCTCTGAAAAATCGACTAACCCAATTTTGAAATTTAGTCTACTGTGATTTAACTAGTGTGGAATATAAAAGGGGAAAGCCATAAGCATTGAGAGTATAGTGTTGAGCGTGCCATGGCGGATCTGAAGGTGCAAACCGGACAAAGGCAACTTCGCAACCAAGACAAGAAATCAGAGTAAAGCGGTGGCGATCTATTTTCTTGCTGCGATAAATAAGTTGAGTAGATACGAATGAGTACCCCTCTGGTGCGGCGCCGTGTACGCATCTGGTGAGAATTTGACGGTGCTGCGGTAGTGATGGCTGTCGACGGCGTGGAAGCAGATCTAGGAGGGTAGACGGTGGCGGCGGGGTGCGGTGGACGAGACAGTCGTAGGAGCGGCGCCGGCAAGGTGGACGACGACGGGGGTGAAGCGAGAGGACGGGATGCAAGGATCCCGGTCCGAAGGCGTGGATGAGAGAGGTCGATCTCTTGTAATGGACAGCGGCGTCGGGGTATCAGCTCCGGCATGGTGGAGGAGGACGGCGGTGGATGGGGTGGCGGACGGCGGCGGACAGAGGAGGGTGGGGTGGAGAGGGTGTTTTGGCGCCCACGGAGTATGAATGGGGAAAAGGGAGGTAGAGAGGAAGGGAGCAACCATGTAGTCAGGGCGCGCTTGTCTCAAATGCGAGGAAATTTACAAACTTAGCCCCCATTTCAAATTTCTACTACATCACAACAACATTAGTCGGTTGGGGATAGGACTCTAATCTCACATACACCGAATATTTGCCGACGAGGGTTTGTTTTTGGCGCCCATCATGTATGAATATGAATCGGGGAGGGAGTCGATTTCGGCCGAGGGCACACTGTGTTTTGGCGCCCACCGTGTATGAATCCGGGTGAGAGGCGGTTACGTCACGTTTGGGTGAAATTACAAACCTACCCCTATTGAAACCTATAGAAATCCAGCAGATAGGCTTTGCGCGGCAGGGATAGGCAGTAGTGATTTCCATCTCGCAGATTTTGGTTTTGGGCGGTTACTGCGACTTTCCCCGCTTCGTTCAAATTTTGCACAGTGCACGTTTACCGTGCCATCTCAATTCGAATCCCGTTTGTATTCTACTATTTTTTTCAGGCGGGATCCATTTTCAATTGGAATTACATTCTATATACATCATTTTTTTACATATATACTTTCAAAAGCACAACAAAGAATTCTACTCCTTTATATGTATAATATGATTTACAAATACAACAATCTCGAAATCTTAAGGTTGAATTCGAAAAAATTTAACCAAATTATGTTCTACTAAAATGTATGGATCAGTAATATCTACATATTAAATAACATAGATATGCGTGAATTCATATGAGTATGCATGTTTGATAGATCAATTTTGGTTCGAGTATGGATTACATGTATCATCATCTCGAATTCAAATATTTGAATCCCTTTTTTGTTCAGTCCTTTCACGCCCATATCTCTCGCGTGCATGCTCCTTCAGGTAGTCATCACTCTCTTTTCTCCAGCTCACCCGCACGCTCACTTCATGTTTCTCCTATCCTCGCAAACATGGTCTCTCGATGTCTCCCTTGAGAAGTGTCACACTCTCCCTATCATTATACATTACACGGTTTTCATTATCTCTCATGTCTCTACTGTTCTCTGGTATCACTCGGTACCTAAGCTTTCTTTTTCACCGCCACACACACAGTCTCCACTTGTCTTTCACTTTGTCTTTCTCTCTATGGGATTCTCTCACACACCCTATATGTCTCTACATATGACTCATACCACTAAAATTACTCTCTCTCTCTCCTGTAGACACAACATTTGTTGCGGTCTCCTTTTCGTCTCCATCCCAGACTGACACTAATCAGACAACCCCGACTACCGTCCCCTCTCTCTCTCTCTCACAGACACACACACAACTCCTGCTTCCACCCCCCTTCCCGACTACCGTCTCTCTCTCACACACACAAAACTCTCGCTTTCGCACCCCGACTCGTATTTCTCTCACAAGAATTTATCGACTAGCTAGCCTCTAGATACGTTTATATACCCGCACTCTCATGCTTCCACCATCGCATACATGTCTCTCTCTCGCTCCTTGTATCTATGCAGCTTTTTCTTCCCTTCTTGAGACACGCCCTCTCGATCGTGCACACAAACACTATCGCCTCATTTTAAGCTGATACCTATGGCACACACACTACTTGTGTCTTTGTCACACATGCACTCCGTCCTCCTCCACTCTCCCTCTCTCTCACACACACATGGCTTTTTTCAACAACTAGCAAGATGCCATGCGTTGCACGGAACATCAAGATGCATTTGTATGAGTAGTTTATCTTCTGGGGGAAAAGGATGAACGAGGGAAGACCTTATTTGTAAATATGGAGAGGGGTGTGGGTATCTTTTTGCAAAATTGCCATAGTTTCCTTCCTATCCGTCAGATATAGATCGGACGGCCTATATTGCAGGATGGCAGGCACACGATCATCACTGACAATGCTTTTTATAAGAGTAGGGATAAAAAATAGAGTTGGTGATGATGGTGGGCCTGCCATCCTGCAATGTAGGTCGTCCGATTTATATCTGACGGATAGGAAGGAAAATATGGCAATTTACCCACACTCTTCGCCACATTTGCAGATAAGGCCTTCCCTCGTTCATCCTTTTCTCCCACGAGATTTTGATGTTCCGTGCAACGCACATGCATCTTGCTAGTAAGAGTAGAAATTAGACATATACCACTTCTCGAATCTTGAAACCAACAACATGCCTCCCTTATCTCATCAAAACCGCCAAAGGAATATATTTTGAGTGAAACATAACATATTTTTAGTGATATCGTATTTCAAAACTAGACTTTTTTTCTATCAAATCAGTGAATATGTATTAATCTACTTTGATCGTGTGGCAACGCATTGGCACATTGCTAGTAGTTATTATAATTTTTTGGACACCAGACAAACGGTGGAGTACATATACGAAGAGAAGAGGCGCAAGCACGCAGTCGGCCTCTCGCTGTCTCGCACACATGAGTGTTACGTAAAGGCGACGTTAACAAATAAACCCTAAAACCATAGGTGCATGATTGCTGCATTCGCGGGTGCCGGGTACGTGGAAAAGCACCTTTGTAGGAGTTGATGGTCGGGACCACAGGTGAACGACTTGGAGCGCGGTGGCTCGCCAGTTGCCACAGACCGAGTAGCCACGTTTAAAATATCGTTTTTAGCGGGGTTAAGAGTTCCGATTTTAAATGGCATGTTATAAGTAGTAAGTAGTTTTTAGAACGATTGGTATGGAGCAAAAATGGAATTCATAGTACTATGTACCTCCTTGGATTATGGTTGTATGGGTTTATGTTACGAGATGTTGAACCTGGTAGTTCTAGGGCAAATACTATGGTTTAGATTTAGATGCTGGTTTTCAGTAATCGGAAGGGGAAACCCTTCTTTGATTAAAAAAACCTACTACCTCCATTCTGGTTTACTAGTCCCCATCGTACTTTGGGTCAAAGTTTGTCCATGAATTTTACTTGTAAAATGTGAATGGAAAACGAGATTTTGTTATACCCAAACAAAAAAGGACTGGTGGGAGTGATTGCTCTGACACGGACGCGACCTCTCATAGCGCAGGCATTGAACCGGCGTGCCGGCCAAGAGGGCCGCACTCGCTGCAGGCCTGGCTGAGCACGCCTCCTCGTCGCGTGCAACCATCTTAAGACTGCCCCGCCTGCCTTCATTGAATCCGTACATGCGTCGGCAACACGTCCTTCCTCGAGCCGGCAGGCATTTTAGAACACAAAAAATGACTAAAATATAATTAATTTACGCATGGTCTTGACTTGTTGTGCTCGCACTGGTAGCAGAAACTAGTAGAGGTTTTTCTTTATTTATAACTCTCCTCACATTTTTTTGGCTTTGAAGTGAATCATGGTTGTGGACATTATGTATGAATGTGCAGATATCTGTGAACATGAGTTTGATGTGGAAGTTGGACTTGGAATGTCGGGCTTGCGCGTGAACTATACCATGTCCAATGCTTCGTCTGTTATTGTTTGGAAAGTAATTGCTGTTGTTACATGACCCGAAAAAAACATTTTGTGCCACATCAGTAGATGCACAGACATCACAACAGGCATGCTGACTGGATAAACATTTGAACCTAGCTATTATGAAGGAAATTTTGTATTGACAACAGTTTTAGATAGTAGGAGATGCCTAGCCTGCTCTACCTCTGCTAGATTATTTCTGGCTTCTTCCATCTCTTCTTTGGCTTGGGTGAAGAGAGCATCTGATTGCTCTTTTCGCTTCTTCAGGAACTCAACTACATTCTCAAGGGTTGTTGCACGCTTTCTTTCAGCCTTTACTAATGCCACAAGGACATGAATAGCTGACGACTCCACCGAGCTTGTGTGTAATCCAGCATCATCTGGGAATTTGCACCTTGTGTCTAATCCAGCATCATTAGGGAACTAGCACCTTGTGTGTAATCCAGCCTCATTTTGGAAACATGATCTCGAGGTTGACCATACTTCCCTCCTCGCAGGAACTGCATCCTGACATGAAGTTACTTCTTTTTTAGATCAATACTCAGAGAAACCTAGATCCATTTAGTAGAAGCCAGATAACAGAACTCGGAAAAGTGAATTCAAAAGGAAAAGAAATATAAAAACAGACTACACGGTGAGAACACCCACTTCCTACATCAAGTTAAAAACGAAAGCATTAGGATGATTAACACTCTTCTTATTACACATCGAAGAACACCATGCTTAAGAGAAACAGAAACTACAACATATACACATCGAAGAACACGAGGCTAAATGAAAGTAATTGAAAGGGTGTTACTTACCAAAGCTCATTTTACATGTTTGGTGCAGCTCCTCTTTAACTTGCCATGCTCCTTGAAGATGTCCCGAATATCCCATGTTTGGTCTTCATTGCTCCTCTGCATGTTCACACTTGTGGTTTCAAAATCTCAACATGGCAAGAAAAATACTACTAGTAATACTCGCGCATCTTGTGGGTAACGTTAAAGCACTCATCTGCCATGTTAGAGCATCTCCAACAGAATCGCAACACGTGGCGCTTTAAAAAAGCGTTTACAGTGCTGAGATCGAGAAGTAGATACTAGAGAGTAGAGGATAGTTCTCAGCATAGATAGATACAAAAAAGATAATTCAACTACTCCTCGTTGTCCGACTGCTCCTCGGTGATGTCCTCCTCCGACATCTGCCTGTAGGCGTGAAGATACCGATCGTCATCGGATTCCCAGGGCGACGCTGCTCCTAGCCTCATGTTGAATTGAGCGTCCTCTTTTTGCCTACGCTTGTCCTCACGATAGGCGGCTCGCTCCTCCCTCCTCTTATCCCTCTCCGCCCTCCTTTGCACGTAGAACTCGCGCTCGTTGATGATGTCCTGCGGGAAGTGTTGGCGCCACAGCACAATGGCTTCCTCGTCTATCTCGGCGATGCCGAGACGGTGCTCCCGCCTCCGGTTGTCGCGACGATCCTCGTCGGTGCTAAGCCGTGGCAGAGGCGCGAGCTCCTGCGCCCGCTCCCGCGTCGGCACGTTGGGGAAGTTCAATGTTCTATGAGGCCACCGGAGGCGCCACGCCGCCGCGTCGTATGCGCGGGCGGCCTCGGTGGTGGTGTCCAAATTATCGAGGCCGAGGCGCATCTCGCGGAACCGGATCTCGGCGGAGAAGCCGCCAGAGGGGCGCGCGCGGATGCCGCGGTATCCCCAAGTTTCCCGGCGACACGGCAGCATGGTGGCGCGGCAGCGGCGAGGCGAAAAAGAGCAGTGAGAGAGCGGTGGCGAGGAATAGAGCGGTGGCAAGGCACAGAGCGGTGGGAGGGCGTTGGATTTTATAAAGCGCGCCGGACGCCGCGCGCCAAAACTAGCGCACGCCCGGCCGCTTTTTCCAGCGCGCGCGCGATCCTTTCCTGACGTCTCTGCTCTCTCTACTCTCTTCTCTACGATTATATTTATTTTATATTTAATATTTATCTCTACTTCCTTTATTGTCTACTTTTTTTCTCTATACTTTTTTTTCTTGCAATATAGGTCGTCCGATTTATATCTAAGAAATAGTAAGGAAACAAATGGGAATTTTGCAAAAAGATACCCATACCCCTCTCCAGATTTGCAAATAAGGCCTTCCTTCGTTCATCCTTATCTCCCACAAGATAAACTACTCATACAAATGCATCTTGATGCGTGCAACGCATGGGCATCTTGCTAGTTCTAAAAACCTTTCCATCATTTGCCACACTGCTGGTTGCATATGAAAAACCTACCCAAGCACAACGCGATACAAGAGCGACGCACAATTAGAAGCTGATATTCTGTTGGCCAATGGAGGCTATAACCAATTACTTTTACGGGAACAATAGCACCCAGGAAAATTGAAGGGTAGGTATGAACAAAATTGGAACTGCACATGTACTGCTAAGTGATTCAATACACACATTACCAATCGAGGAGGAGAACGATGGTCGCGGTGGCCTCTGTGAGTCATGGTCGGCAACGGGAGTCAGTTCATTGTCCACGACGGTGGTACTTCTGCGCTTGGCGTCGGCTTCCGGGAAGCAGATCCGAGACCGTGGAAGACGATGCCGGGGAAGAGGCTCCGTCTACGATGACGACGGTGGACCGGCTCCAGTGTGGCGTACGAGGTCGTCGATGAGGTAGATGCGCTATGGTGGACGAGTGTGCCGATGTAAAGGGGAGGAGCACGAAGGCTACGGTGCCGTGGAGAAGTCTATTTTGCGGTGGGGATAGAAAATGGGGAGTATTCAGGTGTACTACTCTGGGTGCCGGGGTGGGGTTGGCTGGGTAGGGTGAACCTGAAGTTATGAAAACAACCCCCAACCAAGCGTTGTACGTAGGCCTGTTCCGAAGGCTATGATGGTAACTTCCCACTGCTCGAATCAGGGTCGCGGGAGATTTTCCCGCCAACCTCAAAATTTTGTGACACTGGACTCCCCGTGTGGCGTGTTGAGTGATTCGGCTAAGCAACTAGCGAGTAGTAGTAGTAAACTCTGCATATTAGGTTTGGCCGAAGTCAAACTTCCTAAAGTTTGACCAAGTTTATATAAAAATATAAACATTTACCATAACAAATATGTATGATGTGGAAGTACATTCAATAATGAATCTAATGGTATTTATTTGTTATTGTATATGTTAATATTTTTTGTTATAAGCTTTCTAAGAGTTTACAAAACTTGACTTTGACCAATGCTAATACTCGGACTTAAATAAAAATGGAGGGAGTACACATTTTTTTTCTTAGTTTGTAGTGAACTAATCATTTGTTGAAATTGTGAAATAAATATATTAGGCTATTGACTTCGAATGTAATGGTCTATACAATTCAATAGTTACAATCATTGTCGAATCCCAAGATGTATACAAGGTCTATAGTACTTCACAACATGCTCAAACTCACATAATCCTAGTCAAATGAGAATCTAAATGCATTTCATAGTTATTACTTTGTAGGATGCAACAAAAACAACCAAAACTCTACATTAGCCATTATAGAAGCAACATTTTGACATATCCCATTGTGTGAATGAAACGTGCAGAGAGAGCTTTTGAAGATGGAGCAGATAGGGCGGGAAAGATTGTATGTATGTGGACGAGAGAGTAGGAGACAAACCTAACGAGACACACACACACACACAGAGAGAGAGAGAGAGAGAGAGAGAGAGAGAGAGAGGAAGAAGTTAGGTCTGTGAGAAAGATGGAGACATGTAATATACATGATTCTGTATACGTGGAAGGAGAAGAGACAACATGTTTGATGAGAGAGCTGGAAAAACATGGACGAGAGGGGAAGGATCTCATGGGTTGAGGGAATGACAATTTTGTGAGGGGGAAGAGAGGGATTGGTAATTTTGTGCAAGAGAGAGAGAGAGGGTGGGGGAATGAGTCAGTCAGCCGTCGTCACATCACCCTGCTTCCAAATGACCCCGCATTCTCTAGCGCGGTGTGGTCGCCGTCTTCGATCTGCTCGATGCCCTCTTTGAAGATTGAGGTGTTGTGCATGTTGGGGTGCAAAGAAGCACAAGCAAGAGTGGTCGCCGTATAACCTTGGATGGGGATGAATTGTGTGCTCGGGGGAGTGTGTGTGTGTGTGTTGTGCTGCGTGCGTGCGTGTGTGCGTGTGTGTGTGTGCGCGCGTGTGTGTGTGTCTGCGTGTGTGTGTGTGCATGTGTGTCAGATATTGAGCGAAAACAAACCTAAGTAGAGAAATGGGTATTCACGAAGAGATTGCGCGGGCCTTCAGTTGGGGGCAGGGGCTGAGTGAGGGTGTCAAAATGTGCGCGTTGATGCATATGTTGCATGCGATCGTGCGAGGGACAGATGAATCGAGAGAGATGGTTGTTGTGTTACGGATGCTCCTCTCTCTCTATCTCTCTCTCTCTCTCACACACACACAAGTAAACTAGAAGACCGTTCTCTCATGTATACACAACGTATCGGCATCTGTCTATGTCTCACTCATGCATGATTGTTTGCACATTCACACCTCTCTATGTCTGTATCACATGCACACCGTCTCCACATTGCCCTTCCGCCACAACACACATATGGACACATACACACGTTCTCTCTCAGTCACACACACAAAATAAGTATTAAAAAAAACTAGGGCGCACCTAAAACGTCCAAATCCAAATAAACACAAACTGGAGCTAAATTCAAATATATGGAAATATTGCAGCATCAAGAACTTTCCCAGGAAAAAAAGTTGAGTAATATTCGAGGATTGTTTTCACACACACAAAAAGGTTCGGTGGATGTCCTTCGAGCGCGACACGGTGACGCAACGTTTCATCGACCGCGGTTCACGCGCTTGCACATGATTCCGTATCGTGGCTGTGGTACTAACTTCAAAAAAAAGCGCTGCCTAAGTCTAATGTTTACGTGTACTAGTACGGTTTTATTTTAAGTTTGACCAACCTCATATAAAACTAAAGTAAGCTCCCATACGCGCACTCATCAATATGCTGCCGCCGCCGTTGCGCATGCCGGCGCCCGCCTGCTCCGGCCAACAATTTCTCGCCCATCACCGCCGTGTCGCCGCCATCCCTGTGCCATGAAGCCGAAGGCTCGCCCGCTCACGTCGTCTGCAGTCCCCCCTCGCCATGCCGCCGCGCTGCCAAACACGCGAGCAGCTGGTGGAGCCGTGTCTATGCACGTAGCATACGAAGAGGATGACGAGCGCGTGCTCCAGCATGCCGGCGAGGAGGAACTAGCGTGTCGTTGTCGTCTCCGCCCGCGCGGAGGAGGCGCGCATGGTGGCTGTCGCGGCGGAAGCCAGTCGCGCGCGCGTCGAGCCCGCAAACCGGGTGCGGACGCGTAATCTACCTTCGAGACCTTGAATGCCACATGGATATTGCAATCTGAAGGAGCAATTTGGGTCAGTCAACTCATGTGAGCCGTTTGATGCAACATGGATGCCTAGAAGGGCTTCTTCCACCTCTTCTGTCGTCTTCTTCCTTTGCTCCGTCGAACTTCTTTCACAAATCGATTGACCCAAATTATACTACTAGTACGAACGTATTAAGTACAGTGGGAATACGAAGGTACGAGCAGTAGTACCAACTACAAGAAGAACAGTAGTAAGACATAGTACTAGTACTACTATACATACTAAACCGTTCAAATAACGAGAAAGAACATAAACATAGTTCTGCTGGGGCCTCAGCACAACACACCCTTGAAAATAAACTAAGCAACTAGTCAGCTTGACACTGCAGTAGAACCAGCATGAGCGACGACACTGCCACCTACTCGGAGTCCGAGTCCACGTCCCCAACTTCATACTCGTCCCTCTTCCTCTTCCTCTTCGCCGACGCTTCTTTGCTTGAACCGTACACTGGGCTCTGCTTCTTCATCCAACCCATGTAGATATTTAAACAAGGGACATTTACATCTGTGCCCCTAACTCGAACCCACTACTTAGATTTGCCCCTAATTTTGAAGCATGCTCGAATTTGCCCCTCCGCCGTTAAGTCACTACTCAGAAATGCCCTTCCGTACAGTACTGTAGCACTTTCTGTCCAATACTGTAGCACTTTCCGTCTGCTACAGTACACATGAGCCTTTGACGGTCAAAGGCCTTTGACTGGACGGAAAGGCATTTCTGAGTAGTGACTTAACGACAGAGGGGCAAATTTGAGCATGCTTTGAAATTAGGGGCAAATCTGAGTAGGTGGTTTGAGTTAGGGGCAGAAATGCAAATGGCCCTATAAACAAAGGTAGGCATCCATTGTTGCATACAGGATGTGATCTTCATCTAATGTCTTCGACTCCCATGCATGATGAAACTCGTGATGAGGTTTTCTTCAGTTTAGCGTACGAAGGATCAATCATGGCTGCTGCCAGGGTCAGCATTGAAGGTTGAGAGGAGGACACCAGGCTTGCCTTCTGGAGATCGAAGGGCTGGCCTACAACGAGACCTATCCGACGCAGGACTTCTTTGTCGTTCTTAAAGCCTACAGTAACGAATTTCACTCTTTTGTCCTTGAGGAAGTTCTTAAAATCCTGGCACTCAACGTCGGCATTGCATATGTGGTAGACCAAGCAAACATTATGTATGCAAACCTGGATCACGGCGGGCTTCTTCCTCTCTTCGTCCTTTAGATCCTTCTCTCGTCCCAGGACTGTTCATTCTTAAAGCCTACAGTAACGAATTTCACTCTTTTGTCCTTGAGGAAGTTCTTAAAATCCTGGCACTCAACGTCGGCATGGTATATGTGGTAGACCAAGCGAACGTTATGTACGCAAACCTGGATCACGGCGGGCTTCTTCCTCTCTTCGTCCTTTAGATCCTTCTCTCGTCCCAGGACTGTGGTGTACTCAACATCTAGCCTAGTGACCCACTCATCCATTGAACTGTTGAACATGCATAGGAAGCGAGCAAGCCATGCTTTCACCGTCGCGGATCCATGTGTGTAGATGACGATGAACTGATCGCCGGTGATGGCTCTAACCTGGTACTCAGCAGCGACCATGGAGATTTGGGAGGCCATGGATTTTGGAGTAGGGTTAGGAGAAGTTGAACTATTGTACCCCGCAAAAACTGGGAGCAAACTAATGTGAAAGGACGGGACGACTGGGAGCGAACTGTTGTGTGGTAGAAGATGGGGATGAGTAGGGTGTGCGAAATGCATGGGGTTGCTGGCTTGCCCGGTGGATAAACGGCTGCAAGCCCCCAAAGAGTTCTCGAGAACTATGTGGGACCCACTAGATGTCATGTCTACTAGACCCATATCGTAGGCCTAGCGGTATAGCTTCTGCCTGTTCGCACTCCATGCCGGTGCATGGATGTAACTTCACTTAATTCCGTCAACCGTCGCACCTCCCATGACCTTCGCGTCCATCGCGTGGTCGCGCCCTTTGAGACTTTGACCGACTAAAAATGAGCATTTTTTTGCCTACTCCGTATGCATGATACTCCCGCTGGTCCTTTTTACTCCCGTCAACCGTTTGCAAAGTGTTTGACCAAATATATACTTTTTTTTAAACACCACCTTATATTAATTAACCATCCACACCAGTACACTCATTCGATACAATATTCACCACACAGGGCGGTACATTATTTACAAGAATACCATCTAATCTATTGTCAAAGCTATACTTAGCAATTAAGTGTGCCACCTTATTAGCCGAACGACTAATCTCTGACAATTGAAGATTGTTGATCAACTTCGAGATGCTCAACGCTTTCATCTTCAGGTCATGCATAGCAGACCTGTCATAGTCCCCCGATGCAAGACACGCTACCACAAAAGCGCAATCAGTCTCTAAAATTACAGGATTATGAAGAGAAATACCAATGTAGAGACCGGCAATGCAAGCCCTAAGCTCCGCTTCCTCCATGCTTTGACAGGCATCAATGAAATCCCATGAACAAATTTATACTAAAAATATCAATATCTAGAATACTGATTATAATGAGTATAAGAACTACGTTTTATAATGAGTGTAAAAATATTGATTTGACATTGTGAATGTTGATACTCCCTACTCTAGGTGAGTAAGTCATCTTAGGCTGTGCACCGTGACCAAGGAGGAGGGGAAAACGAGAGACATTAATGTTTATTTGCTAATTAAATAGTATTGCATGCAATGAACTAACCACTACATGTCATGTTTGATAGTCTCAGGTCATTAAAAGCATGCACACCCTCATCTCTTATTGGTTGATATGTCAAGAAACAAGAAATGAGGTAGAAGTTAATGCACCGCGCCTATGTGTTTTGGGATTATTTGGTTTTCGTAAGATGACTTACACACCTAGCTATTAGAGTACCACTACCTCCCTTCTAGTTTAAAGGGCTCGACTCAAAAATTTCACCTACTCTTAGCAAGATAGTAGAGGCGGTGGAATAGTTTTTGAAGTCTGCAAAAGTACTCAACTAATGCTATCGTTCTTCACAAAAAAACATGTTTACCAATGCATGCATGAACACTAGTTAGTCTAACCCCCATCTCTACTTTAATTCTTTGCCACATCAGCATGTTTGCTATTCCCGTGTACCAGCTAAGATACCACCATGATGGCCAGCCTTAATCATTGCATGCAATAATTTAGTGCACCTTGAAATATGAACATGTGTGGGGCGTGTATGTTTTTAATGACTTGAGACTATACCTAGCCCGGCATGCAAGATGACTTATTATGCACCGTTCCCCATACATGCAGAAAGCCCGTTCATCTCCAAATCTTTTCCTCTCCATGTGTGGAAACAATATGCCTGCCAAACTCTCCTTCTCCCTCCGGCGGTCCCACCACTCCACCCCGTGTGAAAAAATTTGCATGCATGACTCTCCTCCCCCCACACTCGTCCAATCCGTTGTGACCAGCAATATTTCCACCCCTTCACTCCCTCATAATTTATTCCAACAAATATGCCCACGTAGCTTTTACTTAACTTCAGGTGCATTGAGTCACTGACATACGGGCCCAGCAGTGTACTGGCCCACATGTCAGTGACGCAACTAGACCTGCAATTAAGTCAGTGCAGCTCAGTCCATATCTTACGTAGGTGTGCCATTGCTCGCTATAAATACTGCGCCTCCCATGACATCGCTATCTCCTCCCACTCACGTTCACGTTCATCGCTATCTCCTCCCCCTCCCTCTCACGTCGACCACCATGGCATCTCCCCTCCCAAGCCCTAGGAGTCCCTCGCTGCACCGCGCGGACGGTCACGCGTCGCCTTTCCGTTCCTCGCCGCCACTAGTCGAGGAGGACACGTCGGTGTTCCACTCCTCGCCGCTACGCGATGCGTCGCCGTTCCGTTCCTCACCGCCACTAGTCGAGGAGGACGCGTCGGTGTTCCGTTCCTCACCGTGACGCGACGCGTCGCCATTCCGTTCCTCGCCGCCACTAGTCGAGGAGGACGCGTCGGCGTTCCGCTCCTCGCTGCGACGCGTCGGCGTTCCGCTCCTCGCCGCGATGCGTCGAGGTGGATGCGTCGGCATTCTCAATCTTGCCGGAACGCGCGCCAGAGGACGTGTCGGCTCCCCGCTACGAGGAGAACGCCGCGCCGCCCGCCGAGCCCCCCAGCCTTGAGGAGCTTTGGAAAGAAATGGATGTCGCCTTGTGGGAGGCTTTGCCTCCAGCGGAGCGCGCCAAAATAGAGGCGGAGAAGAAGGCCAAGGAAGAGAAGCGCACCGCACAACAATCTTTCTGGGAGATCTATGTCGCGTCCGAGAGAGTCAAGCAATTGGTTCTTTGGCAGAAGGCTCATGCGAGGGCCGTGAGGGTGGCGGAGGACGCCCGTGCCGACGCCCTGAGTGCCTTCGGGCCCAAGCGCCTCATCTACGCTTGGCGGTACGTGGACCGGGTGCAAGCTTCCAGCCAGGAGGAGTACCTGTTGGCGCCGGATCACCACACCGGTGAGATCGCGCTCGCCCGCCGGCAATCCGCCAATCATCACCTCGCGAGTTGCGAGGCTGAGGAAGAGGCGTTGTGTCGGCGCGCTGGGAAACGGCCGCGCACCAGGGCACTCGTGGTGCGCCTCAAGCGCTCCTGCGAGCGCCGTGGCTTTTAGGAGGAGTATAATTTTTGTTTCATAAGGCGATCTCATTAGTTTTGGGACGCAAATGATAAATCCTGAACATTCAGGAATTTTTAGCGTCCTTAATTAAGTATGTAAAAGGGAAAGTTTGGAAAAGTTGTGTATTATTACGCATTTTGCAAGTACGTGCATATAGCACAAACTTTACTATATACTATCGGACTACACGTCTCTCTCGATATATGCTTGCAGACTGTGCTACTCCCTCCGTCCAGGTCAATAAGTCATCTTTGGTTGTGCACGGTGACCAAGAAGGAGGGAAGACTTGTACACCTAGATGGAGGGAGTACTACTATTACTTATGTACATGCAAATGCACGTTTGAACATTACGATGCAATTTTTGTAAAAGTGGAAAAACAGCACTAGTCAAGCTTGTGAAACGATTCAATGCAAAACAAATGCAAAAATGCTCGTTTGATTGTTTACTTTTAGCTTACTTCTCTATGGTTATTTCTCTGTGCACCTGACCAAGGAGGAGGAGAAAACGAGAAACGTTAATGTTTATTTGCTAATTAATAGTATTGCATGCAATGAACTAACCACTGCATGTCGTGTTTGATATCTCAAGTCATTAAAAGCATGCACACTCTTTATCTCTTGTTGGTTGATATGTCAAGAAACAAGAAACGAGGTAGAAGCTAATGCACCGCGCCTAAGTGTTTTCAGATTATTTGGTTTTCGTAAGATGACTTACGCACCTAGATGCACCGCGCCGAAGTGTTTTGAGTAATATTTTATCAGTTAAATCTTTGGTCAAAAATTAGCACAAATTACAATGGTGAGGAACAAACCAGGACGGAGTAGTAGTTTAAAAGCCCAAATAAATGAGTGAGGCGACTTATTGTTACTCTCCACTGTGACTAGTCTTGTGGGAAAAGCTGGGGAAGCCGGCAAAAGAACTGGCCCTAGGAGTAGTAGCTAGGGATCGAGCGTGGGAGATGAACCGGAGAAAGTAAATGCAGAGAGATGAAATGCAAAAAAGATGGAGGAATGTGATGGTTGCTTGTCTGCTTATTTTACCAGGCCATTTATTACTGGGAGTGGTTGGGTTTTCTGATATGACGGCTTTACTGCCGCGCCACGAGCGGGGTGAGAGGTGAGACTCTCGTGCAGCGCCGCCCTCTACACTTGTACTACATCGGTCGTGGTTTATTAGTCCCCCATTGAATTTGACTGAAGATTTAACTGACAAAATGTTAGTGCATGTCAACAAAAACTATATCGTTGGATTCGTATTTGAACATAGTTTTGAATGATATAATTTTAGGTGACATGCATCAGTATTTATCGTACTATATATAATGTTAGTTCAATTTTGGGTCGTACTAATCTATAGTAGTAAGGTGCACGTGCATTGCACCAAAGAGTGAAATGCATTGATCGGGGAGTTGTTTATTTTGACAAAGGATGTGGGGGTCATCTCATGTGTAACGTGTATCGATAGGTTTCTTTGGATATTATCTCATCTCTAGAGCTCACAAACATCCGGGTGAAATAGATAAAAAGGTATCTTTTGCAAACAAAAGCGTTCAACTGTTCAACCTGCATCCAAAACTTGTGAAGAAATAACACTTATTGTGCTTTGCAAGAAATGATCTTTAAGAATTAGTTTTTGAGTATCGATTGTTATACATGTTGGCTACAGATGACATGGCACTTTCTTATAGTCAACAGTTGGCTATAGTATTAAGTAATATTAACCATGCCCTTATACACCTAGACTGAGGGATTAAATCAGGATGACTTGCAAGGGGGCAGAGGAGATGTAAGAAATGGTTCATCGTAAGTCTTTCACCAGTACTGTAGTAAAAATTCATAGATGGAAGATTCTAGACTAAACCATAAATGGATACACCAGGATAGAGACATCTTTGCCGCCTCCACAAAAGTCATCGTGGGTGATGGTACTCGTGCCATTTTTTAGGAGTCTGCTTGGCTTGATGGTTTGCGACCCAAGGACATTGCACCAAAAAAATTTGAGCTATCACAAAGAAGGAATTGCTCAGTCCAGAAAGCGCTCCTCAACAATTTTTGGGTGTCTCAAATGAAGACCTCTTAGGGCATGACTATTGACCAGCTTCATGAGTTCGTCAACCTATGGGAGAAGCTATGTCATGTTCAGCTAATACCTGACATGCCTGACTCCATCATTTGGAAGCTCACCAAGGATGGTCACTATTCTGCAGCAATGGCTTACAGTGCGCAGTTTCTCGGTTTAGTCGACTCGAACTTGCCTCAAATTGTTTGGACAACTTGGGCCCCCCCAAAATGCAAGTTTTTCGCTTGGCTAGTCATCAACAATAGAATCTGGATGACAGACCGGCTTCAGAAGCGAGGGTGGCCTAATTGCAACATGTGCCCCCTGTGCAAGAAAGTCCAGGAATCGGTGGCTCATCTGCTTTTCAAATGCCGCTACACGGTTAGAGTATGGAACATGATTAAAGCGTGGCTTGGCCTTCATGACATTTACCCGCAGAACTGGGCCATGGTTGACACGGTGAAGAATTGGTGGAGCGCCAACGCTTCCAACAGGACGCAATCTCGACGACCGCTTACCTGCCTTATGCTGCTCGTCTCATGGGAAATTTGGAAAGAGCAGAATGCTAGGGTATTTCGTAATGTCGCAGTGCCTGTTGGGGTTTTAGTAGCTAGAATCAAAGACGAGATGGTGCTATGGTGTCTGGCCGGTGCGAAACATTTGTGTAATATCATTCCGCGAGAGTGATACGTTGTATTTGGTCTTTGGCCAAGACCCCTAATACTCCTTCTTATTCGATGAAAATGGCAAATCTTTTGCCTTGTTTCAAAATAAATAAATAAACGGATACATTTTTATGCATGCACGATACTCCAATAGAGCAAGATCCCGCATGGAAGCCTCCACATGCTTAGACAGCGGATTACATTGAGCGAAGACTAATGGTCAACATTTAACTTGATAATGCATATTTTTTTAGAAGAACAGGGAGGCTCCTCCCCGGTTCCATTATCAAATGAAACCCAAAGTGTCTTACATCAGCTCATACATCTGCCTCGTACAGCGAAGACCTTGCACCCGTACATCTGCCTCATGTCAGTGTCAGCGTCAGCGGTGATGCCCCTGACGCACGCTACAAAGACGGGGCAGCGGCCTGCGCGGGCCTCCCCGGTGCTCACGATCAAGAGGAAGACGCTGCCATCCTCCTTCGAGACTAGCAGGCGGCGATGATCCTCCAGCGACTCCGGCATGGTGTTCTCCGCCAAGGGCCAGCAGTGAACGCTGCACGCATCCACGAGGTGATGCACCATGTCCGCCGGCGAGCCACAAAACGGCATCGGGAACTCATAACAGTGGACGAAGGGCTCCTTGGAGGCATCGACCAGGCCATCCATGAAACGGGAGTGGCTATAGGGGACGTTGCGTCAGTCTCTATCTCTACAAGTACTTTTTTTATAACAAATCGAATAGTGTTGCGCCGTCCGCTGCACGCCCGGCTAAACACGCCTCCTCGCCTCCATCATCACCAACTGAGTATTTTATAGGAGTAGGAGTAGAGAAAAACCGAGTTGGTGATGATGGTGTGTCATGCAATGCACGGGCATCTTGCTATTTTGTTTGCATATAAGTCCAAACACCACGTAGACACGGTCTTTGAGCACGGTTCGTAGTCGTTCCACGATCGGGCATCGAAGTTTGTAACTATTTTAGATTAGAATATACTACTCCTCCGGTGCTAGTAGTAGAGGAGAGTCCTACTCTACTACTCTACTCTAGCAAGCTAGGGCATAGTACTGTAGTAGGTTGTCACACCCTAGCTAGTCATGCATTAGAGTGTTGCATCATGTTTACTCTTTCAGCAGAAACCTGAAATGGGGATGACAGAACCCCCAGTCCCCTCTGAAACCAACTAGGGTTTACTAAAATAATTTTCCATGAACCTGAAATGCCCTTCTAAAATGCCCATCATTTTTGTCTTGGTTCAGAACCTCTGCAAAAGTGGTGCACATTTTCCTAGGCCATCCTAGGGTTTTTGAATTAAATCATAACTATTTGAATTTGGGCATTTAAAATTATATAAAATATTTAAATGCTCAAATATCTCCAAACTAAAATGTTTCATGTTGGAAATAATCCAACTATGGACCAGGAGTAGTTTGGTGAATTTTGGAGTTGCCTAGGTATTTTAATTAATTCAACAAATTTGCAGAAGTATTAGATAAAACAGAAAACAGAAATAAATAAAAGGGGAAGGACTTACCTGTGCGGCCCAGCCAGCCGGCCGGCCCAGCCAGCGACCGACCCAGCCCAGCACTGTAGCTCCCCGTCGTCTTCCTCCCCACGCCCCGAAGCTGCTGCGTGCTCGCGCGCGCGCGGCCGCGCGGCCACCTCCTGCTTGCCGACGCCCTCCTGGCCGCGTGGACGACGCCCGCAGCCCGTCCCGATCCCCCTTGCTCTCGCTCACTCTCCCCCGTTTCTCCCTCGCTCTCTCTCGCTCTCGGCCGAAGCACACCGTCGCCGCCGTTCGCCTTAGCCACTGTCTCCGGCCACCCCTCGCTTCCCCGAGTAGCTCAGAAGCTCCGCCACAACTCCCTCTTCCTCCCCACCGCTCCACGAGTCCCCGGAAGCCCTGCATCGCCGCCACGTCGCCGTTCCCCTCTTCGGGCTCCGACCACCGTCGCCGACGAATTCGCCGTCTCCAGCGCGTCCTCGAGCCCGCTTCGACGCCCACTGCAACCGCGGTGAGCTACGCCACCGTTTCCCCCTCTTCTCCCCCTCGATCCCTCACCGTAGCTTCATCTCCACCACGGCCGAACCTCCGCCGTCGCCGAGCTCGCCGTCGACGCAGCTCCGGTGACCATTTGGTCACCCCGGCGAGTCCAACACGTTCACAGAACCCAGTAGAGCATCCCTAGCGCCTCATTTTGCTCGACTTCGAGCTCCAGCACCACTCCCGTGCACGACCGTACCCCGGCGGCCGCAGCCGAGCTCACCGCCGTCGACTCCGGCCACCCCGACCCCAACGGACTCCGCCTAGAGCCGCGGGTCGTCCTCAGCTTCACTCCGGTGGCCTCCGCGGTCCATTTGGTGGCCGAAACGACCAAAACCACTATCGCCGCCGCACTGTTGGTCGCCGCCGGCCAGAACTCCGGCGAGCTGACGTGGCCCAGCTAATTAGCCACTAAACCACCACCTACAGACGCTGACAAGTGGGCCCAGGGCTTAGTCAAAGCTAACCAGCCCGGGGTCAATGCGGGATTAGCCCCTGTGACACTGACGTGTGGACCCCACACGTCAGGTTTGACCCGAGCCAGCTCTGTTGACCTGCTGATGTCACTGTGATGTCAGGCTGACGCAGTAAATGATATTTCTGGATTAAATTAAATCAGGAAATTCCAGAATATTATTTAAACTTCAAAAATTCATAACTTTTATTCTGTAACTCCAAATTGGACAAATTATATATGAAAAATGATCAGAAAAATCCAATCTATCCATCTGTACTATTTTCATGCATGATCAAACAACATAAATTGATGTTTTAATCAGAACAAGGAAAAGCACTTTAAAAGGCCATATTTGAATTTGGAATTTGAATCTTTGATTCAAATTTGCTCAAACACTTCTGGCTTTAGTTGCATTAGCCCAACACACTCATATTGCCATGTTCCATGCATGCATCATATTGTTGCATATTGTTTGGTAATGTTGTGTATCGGTATCCTTTGCGACAGGATCTATTCCCGAGGAGTACCGTGATTACCCTAACGAAGAACCGTATCCGTGCAACGAACCATCAGGCAAGCAACCAACCATTTGATCATGTCGATACAATCCCTTGTTCTCGCTCCTGCTCTCTTTTACTACATTAAGACAACGCGATTCAAACTGCTGTGTGCTACGGTAGTTGAACCCATTTCCTCTGCATGACCTGTCATTGCCACAGTAACTAGATGAAACCCACTAGCATGTGTAGGAGTTGATTGAGCCATATGTATGTGTTGTTCCTACCTTGCTATGCCTGCTATGCTTAGAGTCGTGTCAGGTCTGGTTCATCTGGGTGATGGGCTAGAGTGAAATGATTATGTCGGTAATGAGAGTGGTGTGGTGAACACGATTTGGTAAAGGTATCGATGAGAGGCCATGTAGGAGTACATGGTGGGTTGTTTCATTGAAGCCGACCTTAAGCACTGAGATCTGTATGTGTGATTTAAGATACAGCTACTACCATGCATTGGGCCCTGAAATATGACCCCGCTCGACTTCTTATTCACCCTAGCCCTCTGTCCAGGAGTTGCACGTAGTTTTTGGTGTTTGTAGCCTACTGGAGGCCGTGGACAGCGCTGACCGTAGGGGTGGGCTATGATGCGGTAGGTACGTGGCACGGTGTACCGAATACCCGTTAGGTATCTCGGGAACCCTGTTCACATCGTTCGGGGCCGTATGGGAAACCTCGGCCGGACTCCCTGCGGATGGAACCTGAATAGGCGATAAACCTGGACTAGAGGCTTAAGTGTTTAGGTAGGTCGTGGTCTACACCCACGTCGGCTTTCGCTTGAAGTCTGCCGAGCACATGTCGTGTGCAGACGCTAAGTGGTGGAAACATGTATGAAGAAGTACACCCCTGCAGGGTTAACATGATCTATTCGAATAGCCGCGTCCGCGGTAAAGGACTACTTGGTTGCCTATACAGTTCATAGACAAGTAAATGGAAACTACTAAAAGCCTCAAGATAAGTGTGAGTGCCGAGGATGGCTCTTCCGTAGGGAGACGGAGATGGATCCTCGGTAGTGTACTGAAGTGGTGAGTAGTGGACTCGTGTGCCCAAAACCTTTTCAAGTTGGAGTATCGTAGGATAGTCTAGCCAAGAGTCAAAGCTGGCTTGCTGCAATAACTCCACCAACCCTTCTTGATACTATGCATGTATGTAGGATCTGATGTAAGTCTTGCTGAGTACCTTTGTACTCATGTTGCTATAATCTACAATTTTACAGAAGACGCTGCAACCCCTTCTGATGGGTTCTATGTAGACGTTGACATCAACGAGTAGGCTAAAGACCCAGGTGGTGACCCTGAGCTTGTGAAGGACCACGTAGTATAGCTAGGCTTTCCAAGCCTCTTTTATTTTACTAGTTGTCTGTACCCAGACAAAGTACTTCCGCTGTTGGCTTGTATGACTGTATGACTTGTATGTTGGGTCGTGAGACCCGTACCTTTGTGTATGTTATGTATGGCTCCCCGAGCCTTAAATAAAGTACTTGTGTCATAGAGTCATGTTGTGATGCTTCGTTGTATTTGCACATATTGAGCATATTGTGTGTATGATTGAAATGCTTGGTATGTGTGGGATCTGACTATCTAGTTGTTTATCTTTAGTAGCCTCTCTTACCGGGAAATGTCTCCTAGTGTTACCGCTGAGCCATGGTAGCTTGCTACTGCTCTGGAACACTTAGGCTGGCCGGCATGTGTCCTTCTTCGTTCCTGTGTCTGTCCCTTCGGGGAAATGTCACGCTTTGAGTACCGGAGTCCTGTTAGCCCGCTACAGCCCGGTTTACCGGAGTCCTGCTAGCCCAGTGCTACAGCCCGGACCCACTTGCTGATGACCGACACGTTCAAAGCTGGGTCATGGATGCCTGTCCCTGTAAGTCTGTGCCACTTTGGGTTTACGACTAGTCATGTCAGCCCGGGCTCTTTATCATATGGATGCTAGCGACACTATCATATACGCGAGCCAAAAGGCGCAAACGGTCCCGGGAAAAGGTAAGGCGACACCCGTGGGAATACCGTGCGTGAGGCCGCAAAGTGATATGAAGTGTTACCGGCTAGATCGATGTGACTTTGAGTCGGGGTCCTGACAGCGTTGGCATCAGAGCCGGACTGCCTGTAGGTTCTCCAAGCCAAACTGGTCGATGTTGAGTCTAGAAATTCTTTAGTTATATGTAGGGGAATTGTTTGTGGGATGGAACGTAAGGCTCTTTTTACTCCTTATACCTTGTGACTTTCTGATCTGAGTCAGTCCATTCTTCCACCGGGGGTTAAGGAATTAGGATCTGTTCTCTCTATCAGGTTCACGTGTTACTAATCAGTAGTACCTTATAAGTTTGATGGTTATCAGCCTAGCTCAGTTCTACTACCACATTATGTTGTCAGAATGGTTCCAGAACTTTGATGTGATGATGTTGAGTGTGTACGAAATCCTTTGTCAAATGTCTCAATATCCTTTTTGAGCATTTACAGCTGTTATGCTGCCGAAATTTTGCTAGAAATTCTAATGCCTTTGCATTATAATTGTGCTTTCAGATGGCCACTCGCGACCTCAATCAAGTGGTTCGCCTGACTCGATGCCTGGATGTACCCGGCCATACTGCTAAGTTGGTCAGGGTAATGACTGAGGCTGGATACCGCTGGTATCCTGAGTACACGGTCGAAGAGCAATTCCGAGATTTTAATCAAAGCCAGTATCTCTGCACTGTCAGGATATTTCCATCTTATCCTGGATCCACTGAGCCTCTTCACTGCTCCTATGGACTCGGGGTTACTATTGAGATGGCTGTGCAGGATGCCGCCTACTCTATGATGACCATTATGCGAGTCAGATCTGGGTTATTTCGGGACTCTGATTTCCGGTATATGCCAGGATCACTTCCGGGAGCACAAGGATATCTCCAAGCTATTTATGCTGATTCCACTCAGGAGGATTCACGAACTCGCACCACTGCTGAGATGCTCGAGGATAAGGACCGTGAAAATCGGGCCTTAAGGTTAGAGCTCTTCAATACCCGTGCTGACCACTGGGCCACTTTGACTCGGTTCGCACCGGCGGTGCAAGCTGGATATTCAGATATGCGCGATCTCTATCCTGTGAGATCTGCTCTGCCAGACGTGATGGTTTGGCGTGATGTAGGAGGCATCACCCCACCTCGCGGTCCCGCCAGGCCACCGTTTGTTGGTCCAAGGCCTCATCCTAGCCCCTATGGTCCACAAGCTCCGCGAGATCGTCTGTTTCCGGATGAACATGTTGAGCTTCCAGGCTATGGAGGTGACTTTTATGAGGACTACTACGGATCGGTCTGAGTTAGGGGT
This sequence comes from Triticum aestivum, assembly GCF_018294505.1. Lineage (NCBI taxonomy): Eukaryota > Viridiplantae > Streptophyta > Magnoliopsida > Poales > Poaceae > Triticum > Triticum aestivum. Next base: position 345,392,751 of record NC_057813.1, read on the forward strand.
AGTATCCCTAGTTCGCACTAGCTGTGTCGTCTGTCGTCCCGCGTGACTCGTGGGATATGACTTAGTTTGTACTCTTTCCGGAGTTGTAGAAAAATAATGTATAGGAGTTTGGAATGCCTCCGATGAGATGTAATCCCTTTTCACCGTAATAGTACTTTGTTTGGTCTTGTACTAAACCTTGTATGGTGTGTATGACGATGGAATAAAAGAAGCAGTTTCTGTATCTACCATGTCATACGGATGATCATCTTGCATTCCGAGTTATTCCTTGCATTATGTATCCTATGTCGGAATTTTATCATTCTGACTAAATCATTGTCTTGTTTACCTAGGATGGTCAACACGCGCGCCAACCCTGCTTCTCTAGAGCAGGCCGAAGGCAGTGAAGCCAGGAATGAAAATCTGCCTCATCCTCCTTCACTAGCCGAGGTGATGATGGAAGCTGAGAGAAACAAGCGGGAGACAAACCGTTTGTTGGAGCGTATTGAACAGAATACAGCACACCATCAGAGGGCTAACGTGGTGTCACTTAGTGATTTTATCAAATTGCATCCACCCACGTTCCACCACTCCGTCGAGCCTCTCGACGCTGATGACTGGCTTCGCAGTATTTCTCACAAGCTGCGTTCCGCGCTGGTAGCGGAGGCTGACAAGGTCACCTTTGCCGCATATCATCTTGAAGGCCCCGCCAGTCTTGGTGGGAGAATTATGGAGCTATGCGCCCAGCGGGCCATGTCACTACTTGGGCTGAGTTCAGCGAGGCTTTCCGTGAACATCACATTCCGGAGGGTCTCATGGACCGTAAGCGTGAAGAATTTTGCAATTTCACCCAAGGCCGACTTTCTGTGGATGCTTATAGCAGGGAGTTTGGTAAGCTCGCCCGATATGCAACTGAGGAAGTGTCTACTGACGCCAAGAAGCAAGCAAGGTTCCGTAAGGGCCTTAGTCCTGAGCTTCGCCGCGACCTCCGTCTGCATGAGTGCACATCTTTTCCGAAACTTGTCAACAAAGCCATCAGTGCTGAAACTGGTCAGACAGACTATGACGCAACACGCAAGCATGGACGTGACATGGGTTCCTCATCCGGTGCTGGTCCTCAGAAGCGCCGCGTGTGGGTACCCAACACCGCCCTGCCACCCAGGTTCACACCGAGGCCATCTTTCCAGGCGCCTCGCCCTGTTCAACAGTCTGCACCAGCCAAGCCCTATGGGGGTCCAACTAATAATGCTCCTCCACGTACCAGTTCCGTGACTTGTTTCAAGTGTGGGGAATCTGGTCATTATATGCGTGAGTGTCCCCAGACCAACCCCAATCAATCTGCTAAAGCTGTTGGCCGTGGCAAGCCGACAGGAAAAGTGTTTCATGCTAAACCAGTCACCGCTTCACGTGGCCATGTCAACTGTATCTCTGCTGAAGAAGCTCAAGAGGACCCCAACGTCGTTCTCGGTACGCTTCTTGTTAATTGCCACCCGGCATCTGTTCTTTTCGATACAGGAGCCTCTCATTCTTTTATATCCGAAAATTATGCTCGTTTGCATAACGTTGCATTCTGTGACTTGCCATCCTCTATGGTAATTCAAACTCCGGGATCCAAATGGCAAACTTCTAGAGTAAGCCATGGAAATGAAATCCAAGTCGACAGACTTGTTTTTCTCGCATCTTTGATAGCCCTTAAATCTTCAGATATTAATATCATTTTGGGTATGGACTGGATGTCAGCTCATCAAGCCAAAATTGATTGCTTCTCTAGGACTGTTCAACTCACCCATCCTTCGGGGAAGATAGTTAATGTCTTGACCCGAATAGCCAAGCGACAATTATATTCTCTTAACGCCAGCCCTTTACCAGACCTTGAGGACGTTCCGGTAGTCCGTGACTTTCCGGATGTCTTTCCAGAGGAATTGCCAGGTGTTCCACCTGACAGGGATGTCGAGTTCGTAATCGACCTCATCCCCGGAACCGTTCCGATTGCTAGAAGACCCTATAAGATGGCACCCCTAGAACTAGCCGAGCTTAAGAAACAACTCGATGAATCCTTGAAAAAGGGTTTCATCCGCCCTAGTTCATCTCTGTGGGCTTGCCCCGTCCTATTCGTTAAGAAGAAGGATGGTACGGACCGGATGGTTGTAGATTACCGACCTGTCAATTTGGTCACAATCAAGAACAAATACCCGCTTCCCAGGATCAACGATCTGTATGATCAGCTCGCTGGATCCTCAGTCTTCTCCAAGATGGATTTGAGGTTGGGCTACCATCAAATAAAAATCAGAAACGGGGACATTCCTAAAACGGCCTTTGTTACTCGTTATGGCCAATACGAGTACACCGTCATGTCCTTCGGTTTAACCAACGCTCCAGCCACCTTTTCTCGGTTAATGAACTCAATCTTCATGGAGTATTTGGACAAATTCGTCGTAGTTTATCTCGATGATATACTCGTCTACTCCAAGAACAAGGAAGAACATGCCGAACATCTAAGGCTAGTGTTGAAGAAACTTCGAGAGCATCGCCTTTATGCCAAATTTTCGAAATGTGAATTCTGGTTGTCAGAAGTGACCTACCTGGGTCATGTAATGTCTGGTAAAGGTATTGCTGTTAACCCTGAGCGAGTTCAAGCCGTCCTTAACTGGACTCCACCCGAATCGGTCAAGCAAGTTCGGAGTTTTCTGGGCTTAGCGAGCTATTGCCGTCGCTTTGTCGAGAACTTCTCCAAAGTTGCTAAACCTCTAACCGAACTCCTCAAGAAAGATAAAAAGTTCGAATGGACTCCACTATGTGAGCACAGCTTTCAGGAACTGAAAAGACGCCTGACCTCTGCTCCTGTACTGGTACCGCCAGACTTCTCCAAGGACTTTGTTATCTACTGCGACGCCTCGCGACAAGGATTAGGTTGCATTCTCATGCAAGATCGACACGTAATTGCTTACGCCTCACGGCAATTGCACCCACATGAGGAGAATTATCCTACTCATGATCTAGAGCTTGCAGCCGTAGTCTACGCACTTAAGACCTGGCGACATTATCTCCTCGGTAATCGTTGCGAAATATTCACTGATCACCAAAGTCTGAAGTACATTTTCACCCAACCGGATTTGAATCTCAGACAGAGACGTTGGGTTGAATTGATCACAGACTTCGACTTAGGAATAACCTATACCCCAGGGAAAGCCAACGTCATGGCTGATGCGCTAAGTCGTAAATCTTATTGTAACAACCTGATGTTACAACAAAGTCAACCGCTTCTCCATGAGGAATTTCGGAAGCTTAACCTTCACATTGTACCTCAAGGTTTTCTCTCCACCTTGGTGGCAAAACCTACCCTTACGGATCAAATTATCAAAGCACAGAAGGTAGATCCGGGAATCTCCCACATCAAGAGAAACATTAAGAAAGGAATTGCGAATTGTTTCTCCGTTAATGATCAAGGAGTCGTATACTTCGGGGATCGACTAGTGGTTCCCAAGGTGCACAACTTAAGGCGATTAATCCTTAAGGAAGCTCATGAATCTCCTCTCACCATTCATCCCGGTAGTACTAAGATGTATCAGGACCTACGCCAGAGGTTCTGGTGGACTAGGATGAAGAGAGAAATCGCTCAGTATATTGCTAATTGCGACGTCTGTCGTCGTGTAAAAGCAGAGCATCAACGGCCTGCTGGCACCCTTCAACCCTTAGCTATTCCTGAATGGAAATGGGATAAAATTGGTATGGATTTCATTACCGGTTTTCCCAGAACCAAAAGAGGGAATAATGCTATTTTCGTCGTGGTCGATCGTCTTTCCAAAGTAGCTCATTTCTTACCTGTTCGTGAGAGTATAACCGCTAGTCAACTGGCAGACTTATACATCTCCCGGATAGTATCTCTCCATGGTGTTCCTTTGGAAATCAATTCGGATCGAGGAAGTCTTTTCACCTCTCGATTTTGGGAAAGTTTCCAAAATGCTATGGGAACTCGTCTTTCTTTTAGCACCGCTTTCCACCCTCAGTCAAGTGGTCAAGTGGAACGCGTCAACCAAATTCTAGAAGACATGCTTCGAGCCTCTGTTATCTCGTTCGGAATGGACTCGGAGAAGTGCCTTCCATTTGCCGAATTCGCTTACAACAACAGCTATCAATCTAGCTTGGGTAAAGCCCCTTTTGAAGTTCTCTATGGACGACGATGTCGAACACCCCTTAACTGGTCAGAGACCGGGGAAAGACAATTCTTTGGCCCGGATATGATTCAGGAAGCAGAAGAACAAGTTCGTATCGTTCGTGAAAAGTTGAAAACAGCCCAATCTCGTCAAAAGAGTCAATATGACCGAAAACATAAGGCTATGACTTTCGAGGTTGACGAGAAGGCTTATCTTCGGGTCACCCCTCTGAAGGGAACCCATCGATTCGGTATCAAAGGCAAATTGGCTCCTCGTTACATTGGACCTTTTCGCATTCTCGCCAAACGAGGAGAAGTTGCCTACCAGTTGGAACTACCTCCGCACCTCTCCAGAGTTCACGATGTCTTCCATGTTTCTCAACTCAGGCGTTGCTTCTCGGATCCTATCCGTGAAGTGGACCACGAAACGCTTGATCTCCAAGATGATCTTACATATCGAGAGTACCCCATTCGTATCCTCGATCAAGCCGAACGTACCACCCGACGTCATAATATCAAGTTTCTCAAGGTTCAATGGTCGCACCATTCTGAGGATGAAGCAACTTGGGAAAGGGAGGATCGTCTTCGACTTGAATATCCCGCCTTCTTCCTGGAGGAACCCAAATCTCGGGACGAGATTCTTTTGAGTGGGGGTGAGTTGTCACACTCTAGCTAGTCATGCATTAGAGTGTTGCATCATGTTTATTCTTTCATCAGAAACTTGAAATGGGGATGACAGAACCCCCAGTCCCCTCTGAAACCAACTAGGGTTACTAAAATAATTTTTCAATGAACCTGAAATGCCCTTCTAAAATGCCCATCATTTTTGTCTTGGTTCAGAACCTCTGCCAAAAATGGTGCACATTTTCCTAGGCCATCCTAGGGTTTTTGAATTAAATCATAAATATTTGAATTTGGGCATTTAAAATAATATAAAATATTTAAATGCTCAAATATCTCCAAACTAAAATGTTTCATGTTGGAAATAATCCAACTATGAGCCAGGAGTAGTTTGGTGATTTTTGAAGTTGCCTAGGTATTTTATTAAATTCAACAAAGTTGCAGATATATTAAATAAAAACAGAAAACAGAAAAATATATAAAGGGAGAAGCTTACCTGGGCTCCTCCCTGTGCGGCCCAGCCAGCTGGCTGGCCCAGCCAGCAGCCGGCCCAGCCCACCTCCCTCCTCTGTCGTCTTCGTCCCGACAGAGGGAGGGGAGTGTGGCCGGCGCGCGCGCGCGCCACCGCGCCACGCCACCTGCTCGCCTGCTTGCCTGCCCTCCCCTCCTCGCTCGACGCCCTGGACGACGCCACGCCTCTCCCCCTGCTCTCTCTCACTCTCCCCCGGCTCTCCTCTCCTCTCCCTCGCTCTCTCTCTCTCTCACGGCCGAACACCACCGTCGCCGCCGTTCGCCATAGCCATCGTCTCCGGCCACCCCTCGCTCCCCCGACTAGCTCAGAAGCTCCGCCTCGACTCCCTCTTCCTCCCCACCGCTCCACGGGTCCCCGGAAGCCCTGCATCGCCGCCACGTCGCCGTTCCCCTCTTCGGGCTCCGACCGTCGTCGCCGTCGAATTCACCGTCACCAGCGCGTCCCCGAGCCCGCTAACCATCCCTGCAGCTCCGCGGTGAGCCCCCGGATCGTTTCCCCCTTCTTCCCTGGTCTCTTTCGACTTCTAGGCCCTAGCCCCACCTCGGCCGAGAGCTCCACGCCGCCGGCGATGTCGCCGTCGTGGCCACGGTCGCCGTAGCGCCCAACCAAGCACACCATCGTGCTCCCCACCCCACCAGGAGCACGCAGCACGCACCAACACCTCCCCAAACCCCCTGCAACACTGATCCCGACCGCACCCGAACTCCGGCCGCCGCAGCAGAGCTCGCCGCCGTCAACTCCGGCCACCCCGAGCCCAACCACCACCACCAATAGTCGCGGCTCAACCTCAGCAACACGTAGATGCCTTCCGCCGTCCATTTGGTTGCCGGAATGGCAAAAAGCACTTTCGCCGCCGTCTCGGGCCTCGCCGGCGTCATGTCGCCGGTGGGGTTTGACTTGTCCGACCTGGGGTTTGACCCCCCAGGGTCACTGACGCGTGGGCCCTGTCGGCCAGGTGGTTAGGTTAGCGCTAACTACTGTTAGTCAACCCCCCTGACACTGACAGTGGGCCCCAGCGCCACTAACCCCTAATTAGGATTAATTTAATCCTGTTTAACCCCCCTGTCACTGACGTGTGGGCCCCACACGTCAGGTTTGACCTCAGCCAGCCACAGTTGACCACTGACGTCATGCTGACGTCATGCTGACGCAATAATTATATTTCTGGAATTAAATTAAATCAGGAAATTCCAGAATATTATTTAAACTTCAAAAATTCATAACTTTTATTCTGTAACTCCAAATTGGACAAATTATATATGAAAAATGATCAGAAAAATCCAATCTATCCATCTGTACTATTTTCATGCATGATCAAACAAGTTAAATTGATGTTTTAAGCAGAACAAGAAAAGGCACTTTAAAAGGCCATATTTGAATTTGAAATTTGAATCCTTGATTCAAATTTGTTCAAACACCCCTGGTTTTAGTTGCATTAGCCCAATACACTCATATTGCCATGTTTCATGCATGCATCATATTGTTGCACATTGTTTGGTGATGCTTGTGTACCGATGCCCTTTGCGACAGGTTCTGTCCCCGAGGAGTACCGTGATTACCCTAACGAAGAACCGTATCAGTGCATCGAACCATCAGGCAAGCAACCAACCATTTGATCATATCGATACAATCCCATGATTCTCGCTCCTGCTCTCTTTTACTGCATTAAGACAACGCGATTCAAACTGCTGTGTGCTACGGTAGTTGAACCCATTTCCTCTGCATGACCTGTCATTGCCACAGTAACTAGATGAAACCCACTAGCATGTGTAGGAGTTGATTGAGCCATATGTATGTGTTGTTCCTACCTTGCTATGCCTGCTATGCTTAGAGTCGTGTCAGGTCTGGTTCATCTGGGTGATGGGCTAGAGTGAAATGTTATGTCGGTAATGAGAGTGGTGTGGTGAACACGATTTGGTAAAGGTATCGATGAGAGGCCATGTAGGAGTACATGGTGGGTTGTTTCATTGAAGCCGACCTTAAGCACTGAGATCTGTATGTGTGATTTAAGAATCAGCTACTACCATGCATTGGGCCCGAAACCAATGGACCCTCTCGGCTTCTTATTCACCCTAGTTCTCCGTCCAGGAATTGCAAGTAGTTTCTGGTGTTTGTAGCCTACTGGAGGCCGTGGACAGCGCTGACCGTAGGGGTGGGCTGTGATGCGGTAGGTACGTGGCACGGTGTACCGAATACCCGTTAGGTATCTCGGGAACCCTGTTCACATCGTTCGGGGCCGTATGGGAAACCTCGGCCGGACTCCCTGCGGATGGAACCTGGATAGGCGATAAACCTGGACTGGAGGCTTAGGTGGTTAGGTAGGTCGTGGCCGACACCCACGTTGGGCTTCCGCTTGAAGGTTGCCGAGTACATGTCGTGTAAACGACGGTAAGTGGTGAGAGCGTGTATGAAGAAGTACACCCCTGCAGGGTTATCATGATCTATTCGAATAGCCGCGTCCGTGGTAAAGGACTACTTGGTTGCCTATACAGTTCATAGACAAGTAAATGGAAACTACTAAAAGCCTCAAGATAAGTGTGAGTGCCGAGGATGGCTCTTCCGTAGGAAGACGGAGGTGGATCCTCGGTAGTGTATTGAAGTGGTGAGTAGTGGACTCGTGTGCGCAAAACTATTTCAAGTTGGAGTATCGTAGGATAGTCTAGCCAAGAGTCAAAGCTGGCTTGCTGCAATAACTCCACCAACCCTTCTTGATACTATGCATGTATGTAGGATCTGATGTAAGTCTTGCTGAGTACCTTTGTACTCATGTTGCTATAATCTACATTTTTTACAGAAGACGCTGCAACCCCTTCTGATGGGTTCTATGTAGACGTTGACATCAACGAGTAGGCTAAGGACCCAGGTGGTGACCCTGAGCTTGTGATGGACCACGTAGTATAGTTAGGCTTCCAAGCCTCTTTTATTTTACTAGTTGTCTGTACCCAGACAATGTACTTCCGCAGCTGGTTTGTATGACTGTATGACTTGTATGTGGGGTCGTGAGACCCGTACCTGTGTGTATGATATGTATGGCTCCCTGAGCCTTAAATAAAGTACTTGTGTCATAGAGTCATGTTGTGATGCTTCGTTGTATTTGCACATATCGGGCATATTGTGTGTATGATTGAAATGCTTGGTATGTGTGGGATCTGACTATCTAGTTGTTTATCTTTAGTAGCCTCTCTTACCGGGAAATGTCTCCTAGTGTTACCGCTGAGCCATGGTAGCTTGCTACTGCTCTGGAACACTTAGGCTGGCCGGCATGTGTCCTTCTTCGTTCCTGTGTCTGTCCCTTCGGGGAAATGTCACGCTTTGAGTACCGGAGTCCTGTTAGCCCGCTACAGCCCGGTTTACCGGAGTCCTGCTAGCCTAGTGCTACAGCCCGGACCCACTTGCTGATGACCGACACGTTCGAAGCTGGGTCATGGATGCCTGTCCCTGTAAGTCTGTGCCACTTTGGGTTTACGACTAGTCATGTCAGCCCGGGCTCTTTATCATATGGATGCTAGCGACACTATCATATACGCGAGCCAAAAGGCGCAAACGGTCCCGGGAAAAGGTAAGGCGACACCCATGGGAATACCGTGCGTGAGGCCGCAAAGTGATATGAAGTGTTACCGGCTAGATCGATGTGACTTTGAGTCGGGGTCCTGACATAGGTACTATAGGGAGTACCAGTACTGTGATCACTCAAGCAAGTTGTCTGGCATCGATATGACCCTACGCTATTGGTATGTGTCTCGTAAGTCAAGCGGCGTGTTGTAGTCATCATCACCTGTCCACTTCCCGCAGCACATATTCGCTTCTCCATCTTTGTCCGCACATAATCTCGTCCAAGCTTCCATCCCCGCTAAGGCGCCTCCCCCCTCGTCCAAAATCCAAGCACTAACAATGGCAGAACCGAGTAGCGTCCGTTGAAAGAGTGGCTGGAATTCGCTCCCCACAGAGATAATCAAGATCATTGTTTCGCGTGTGGACAATCTCAGTACCATGCCGCTCGCTGCATGCTCGTCGGGGCTGTACCGTTTACTCAAAGCCCTCAGGCCGGAGCTTTTAAGCCAGCTCCTTGCTTGCTGATGCTGCCAGATCTTCAGAAACGGCGTGTCACGCAGCATAATGATCGTAGGGTGGCGAGAATCAACCCCCTTTACTGCGATCCGATCCCCGTCAGCCTCAGCTACATTAATGGTATGTACTGGGTCGGCATGAACACGTCTTGGATGGTGCTCGTCGACGGTCGCGGCAGCTGGATGCTCGTGGAGGTCTACACCCGGCGATTGATCCCCCTTCCTTCAATTAACACTGCACTGCTTTGGCACCGCGGCCCAGAATACTCGGGATCTTATAGTAGCCAACATGATACCAAGTTTGATTTGCTCAAGGTTGTAATCTGCCAAGTGCCCACAAGATCTGGGAATTATAAAGATTTCAGGCTAATTGCGTTCTTCAACCGCGGTCTCGCCTATCTAACAGGTCACTGCGGTAAGTGGATAAATCTTCACGTCCATCGCAGGATCATACATCCTCCATGGTTCTCTGATGCCATCGAACACAAGGGCTTCATTTACGCTGTCAAATCCTTCTATGGCTGGACGTATTGCTGGCCTACTCCAGTCATCGCTACAAACGGCTGTTACAGGAGTATGTTACTTTCCTATGATATCATGATGGCTTGCTTATATTACTGTCAACATTTACTGAAAAAATATTCATGCTCATAACATGTTGTTCTTAAGATTGACTAAATCAAGAGCCCTTTTTTATTTGACTCCAACTTGATATGATGTTGTAGGCCGCCTGGTGTCCCTACCCTTCCTAATCCCAGAACCTTTCAAAGAAAAGTGGCATGGCAGTTGCAGGTGGTTCCTGGCTCGATCAGACGACAGCGAAAGATTGATGATCGTTCACACGTACCGGACGTGTTGTTTCGCGGAATACAATCACAGTCACTGCAAGGTCTTTGAGCAGGATCCAAGCTTCTCTGGGCCTTCAGGAATTTTTGACTGGAGGCTGGTAAGTAGCCTTGGCACAGGCTCTCTGTTTGTCGGACTGAATTATCCGATTAACGAGGAGATAACTGACGGCAAGGGTCATGATGGCTGCGCGGTTTCGTTCATCAGGCAAAACTATGTGTACACAGTGTACCATGCGTCTCTGCATGCACCATACCCTGATATGTGCCGCCATGCTCTGCAGCCCAAAGTAGGAGAGAGGGTCGCAAGTATTAGACTTCGACCTGCTGGCTGGAGTTTCCCCCGTCAGGCACCCATCTGGTTCAAGCCGTCAGCCAATCTCCACAGCTTAATAAATAGTAACGTCTAACTAAGCCAGTTAGTTAGATGCGTACACTTGGTGTAGTAGGATCTTTATTTAGTTTGATGCATACACTTGTTCTTTTTTGGTAGCCCTTTTGTAATGATGTTTGATGTTTGGTTTGGAAGAGAGAGCTGTGTCTTCACTCTTCTGGCATGCTTACTGCTTCTGTTGCACCCCCAGCCCTGGTTGCTGCTGCTGCTGTTTTCAATGTACAATCAGTAGTATATTTCGTCTGTTGGTTGAATATAAATGTGTTGTTAGAACGACAAACACAATTTTTTGGAAGTCGTTGCATGGTTCGATACTTTAGTGCCCAGTACCGTACGTAGCTCATACTATTTTTCGTATCACATTTTCCACTTGTTGATAACATGCGGCCCCCTGATGAAGGCCCAATAGAGAAGCCCATAATTAACTGGAAGGGACGCTCTCACATGAATCCGGCCTAGGTACATGCTCATGGTCCCCTAAACATAAATAAGTAAATAAATAAATAAAGCTAAATGCTCATGCACCAGTTGTTTGGGAAAATAGGTAGCCCAGTATTTCTTTTTGAAGAATACCCAAGCTAGGCCTATTTGTTTTCTCCGAATTACTGGGCTGCAAATCTTTCAAGAGGAGCAAATGGGATATTAGTTTTTTTTGAATTTTGTTCTTCACTGATATCTTATACGTATTTACGTATTTCATTGGATTTAACATGACATAGTACTAACTTATTTTTAAATTTGTTTTAGTATGGCTATTAATTTTTGGATTAAGAATATTTCGTTCCCCAGCAAAAATTTCCCACATATTTAGTTAATTTTTTGACCCTGGTACTGACCAGAAAATGGCCAGCAATTCTAAAAATGGAAAACGGGCTGCAATAAATTCCATATGAATTATAAAATGAGTAAACATTATAAAAATAATAGCAAATGGGTTGTAAACGCCACAGATTTCGAGGCTGGCTTGTTTAGGCAAGGCTTTGTCAGTGAACACACGATTCTAGCCGCCGTGCTTCTTCAATCTCTGATCTTCCTGCTCCAGTCACCTAAACTAGCGCCGGCGGGACTGCCTGCTCCCTCCTCTTGTGGCCCGCTGTGATGCCGCGCAGGCTTCATCGGCCCACCCTACTCCCTCCGCTAGCCTGGCCGCACGCAATCAACGGCCTCCTTATTACGCGAAAAAATGATTCCTCCCACTGACATCTGGGGCGCACCGGTTGGGAGGCTGACCTATGGGCCTACTAGGTTGACGCGTATGCAGGGCTTGTCAACTTAGTCAACAAACGATTCTAGCAGCAGTAGCCGTTGGATTTGAATCGAACGGTCCTGTCGCTTCTTCAGTCGCTGCTCTTCTTGCACCAGCCGCCCAAACCAGCACTGGGGAGACCGCCTGCTCCTGCCTCCAATGGCTGGCTGTGCTGCCGTTGAGGCCTCATCGCCCCCTACTACTCCCAGTGCTAGCCAGGCCCTGCGGCGACGTAATCCTCACACCGCAGCCGAACCAGTGAACCTTGGTACTCCTCTCCGCGTGGGCATCCACTGCCGCGTCTTCCCCGGCTCTGCGTCGTCCCCTTCCTAGGCCTCACCGTCGACCACCGCCTTGGTGCTCTCGGCGTGGCGTGGTCAATGTGGTCAACGACATTCCATCGGGAGAGTACTGTACGTGTACAGGCTCACAGCTGGGTCCACGGCCACAACCCAGTTTTTTTTGTGATTTGCCAAGTAAGTCGCTTTGTCAGGCCTGTTGGGCTGCAAATCTTTCAAGACGAGGAGAGCTTTCAATCGGCTGGCCGAGAAAATGGCCCACCAGTAATGAGAAATGGGCTGTACATTTTTAAAACACATCAAACCGGCAGTTAGTTTCAAATATCTTTTTTTTCATTTTGAGATTTTAAATTACATTAATTTTTATGCATGGAGAATTTGTTGGATTTTATATTGATATACATTTATTTTTAAAATCAGTTTGAATGTGAGTCGAAATTTCGGGATTAAAAACAGTTTGGACCGCACCGAAATATGCAAAATTTCGTATTAGTTTTTAACCGTGGCCACATTATGGGTTGTAATGCTAACAAAAAGAATATGGGCTCCAAAAAAACCTTAAGAATTAGAAAATGGGCTGTAAATTATTAAAAATAATGGCAGATGGGCTGTATGCTGTTTTCCACAGATTTGAGGCTTTCCTAAAAAAATTGACGGACAAGCAGTGACTGTTGGATGGCCATCCAACGGCCGTGGTGCTTCTTTAATCTCTGCTCTTCCTGCTCCAGCCACTCAAACAAGCGCCAACCGGACTGCCTGCTCCCTCCTCCCCGCGGCCGGCTCTGATAGCTCGGACCCACCAGTTATATCTTTGTACGCAAGGAAGTGCCTCCTTATTACGCACAAAAAAATGAATACTCCCCCTGTTAGGTGGGACCCAGTATAGTGGCAGGCTGACTTGTGGGCCTACTAAGTTGACGGGGACGGAGGGCTTTGTCAAATTAGTCAATATGCACGATTCTAGCTCCAGTGACCGTACAATGTCCATCCAACGGCTGTAGTGCTTCTTCAACCTCTGGTCTTCTTGATCCAGCCGCCCAAACCAGCGTCGGTCGTGCCTCGTGCTCCTGCCTCCCGTGGCCGGCTGCGATGCGGCGGAGGCATCACCGCCTCCTACTACTCCCACCGCTGGCCAGGCCATCCCTCTACTCACCCACACCCCCTGTTATTCTGCGGCGACGGCAGCCTCACACCGCAGTGAACCAGTGAACCCTCGTACACCTCTACGCGTGGGCATCCACTGCCGTGTCTTCCCCGGCTCCGCGTCGTCCATTCCTAGGCCTCGCCGTCGTCCACCGCCCTGGTGCTCTCGGCGCGTCATGGTCAACGTGGTCAAGGAACGGCTTCCATTGGACGTGGACTGTACATGGAGAGGCTGACAGCTGGGTCCACGGCCGCAACAAGGAAGTGCCTCCTTATTACGCGCAAAATAATTATTCCTCCACCTGACAACGGGGACCCAACGGACGGGCCACCATATTTAGCGAAAAAACGTTTCCCCCTGACTGCTGGGACCCACCAGCTACACCTTTGCACGCAAGGAAGTGCGTCCGAGCAAAAAAAAATGATTCGCCCCCCTGACTGCAGGGACCCACCAGCTACATCTTCGCATGCAAGGAAGTGCGTCCGGGCAAAAAAAAACGATTCGCCCCCCTGACTGCTGGGACCTACCAGCTACATCTTCGCATGCAAAGGAAGTGCGTCTGGGCAAAAAAACGATCCGCCCCTCTTACTGCTGGGACCCACCATCTACATTTTCACACGCAAGGAACTGCCTGACAGTCGGGACCCACCTGGTCAAAGCGTACGTAGCATTGCCATTCTGGTCGCGAACTTTTACATGCATATATACTGGTTGATGTAGAGGCGCGCACGTGTCGTAGTAGAGGCGCGCACGTGTCGTAGTAGAGGCGCACACGTAGCATGTACACGTACGTACAGCGGCCAGGGTGCAAGAAAGAAAATACGGCCACGTATGTGTACATACGGGCAGGGTCTCGAACACCTAGTCGCGCATACGTACGGCGAGGGCTCGTGTTCGTGGGGAGGCAACATAACGCATCGTGTTCATGGGGAGGCAACGGAATGCGTCGTGTTCATGGGGAGGCAACAGAATGCGTCGTGTTCATGGGGAGGCAACGGAATGTGTCGTGTTCATCGGGAGGTAATGGAATGCGTGGGAGCCAACCGGCTTGGACGGAACAGCCGATGGAAACGATGCCTGGCATATCACAGAATGGAAGAAACGGACCTCCTACGGTCAAAACGGGGGTCCTGTTGATCGGGAGGGGTGTGGCATACCGCAAAACGGACGAAACAGACTTGTGTTGGAGCGCTATGGTCGAAATGGGGGGGGGGGGGGGTTTGGCGTACCGCAAAACGGGACTCCACGGGATACTGTTCATCTCCACCGTCGACCTCCTCCAGCCTCCACGCGCTACTGTCGACCTCCTCCAGCCTCCATGGGCTCCTGTTCATCCAGCCTCCACCGCGCGCTACTCCACCGGCTACTGTTCAACCACCCCTCCACGGGCACCCCTCCACCATCTACTGTTCATCCAGCCCTCCACACCACGGGTTCATGTTCATCCAGAGGCAACACCACCGCTCACTGTTCATCCACCCCCCCCCCCCCCGCAACGCTCACTGTTCATCCTAAAGGCAGCATCGATCGGCTTCAGTTAGCAACAGTAGTGAATGAATCGCTCCATCGGGTTCAGTTAATAGCCATCGATCGATCGCTCGGGTTCAGTAACGCGTAGCCTGCAGCGCAATCGCTCGGGTTCAGTTAGAGCCCAATGCCTCGCTCGGCTTCAGTTAGAGCCAACGCCTCGCACACACGCGCGTACGTACGAGAGAAACGCGCATCGCTCCGCCCCCGACCTCCCACCGTAACTGGCAACTACCCGAAATTTTCCTCCCCCTCGCTTCTACCACGGTTTTTTCCGTCATGGACGGCCCAAAGAATGTCATGCAGCTGCGTCTCCGGCCCGCCCAGGACGAAAAGCCCATTTTCTGTCATGATTTTTTGTCATAGAAGTAGGAGCCCACCACATCTATGATCATACCGGGTTTTGTCACAATTATCGTCATAGAAGTGTCATATGTATGACAGGAAAAAAAATCGTTCGGCCCAAAATGTAATGGATGTGTCTTTTTTTGTAGTGAATGGTGGCGTGAACCAGTATAAACCCTGCGTCCCTTGTGTTGTTCTTCGTATAGCCTAGATCCTTTGCGAGGCAATGAGACGTGAGCCGGTAGGGGGAGAGATCTCCGCGCGCACCCCAGAGTTCGAACCTTAAGGGTCTGCCGGAACCCAAAATCCGACAATGACCCTCGACGATTTCCATTGTTGGAGGGGTGCCGGTGTGAATAACGTCACCAGTGGAGGCCCATGCTGGAGATGTGCTCCCGGGGACGGTAGTTGCAGGGAAACCCTTGGCGGGACTTTCTCTCTGGTCCTCTATGCCGTGGTGCTCCCCTTCTGTCTCCTTCCCTTCTCTAGAAGAGCGGCCCTCAATGTTGACGTCAGTTGGCCGAGGCGGGTACGTCTTGACGCAGGGGGCTGGTCTAGGGGATGGAGACCACATGTTCGTCCAACAATACCTCATGCCCTTGGAGGAGAGACGTGTGCCGCCTTGGTCCGCTTCACCCGCTGGGTGAGCGTATCCTCATCCCTGACACGACAAGAAAGCTAGGTAAGAGTCAGCAAATCAAGCAAATCAAGATATGACAGCACAAGGAATTTCTTACTCTTGGTCAGATTCGATAAGCACGTCCATCTTATAATCGGGTTGCTGTGGAGATTCCCGAGACCTATTGATGGATGGGGACGGTGAGCTTGACATGGGTGGGACCTCATCTTCCTCGAGAAGTTCATCCCGGTAAGATGGTGGCTTAAGCTTGACCAGTCATGCAGATTGCTGGCGGATCATCTCTTTGTAGGATTGAAAGTAGGTCTAGAGGGGGGTTATTAGACTACTTGACCAAATAAAAATCTAGCCTTTTCCCAATTTTTGGTCTTGGCAGATTTTAGCAACTTAGCACAAGTCAAGCAATCAACCTACACATGCAATTCTAAGAGTGTAGCAGCGGAAAGTAAAACATTGCATATCAAGGTAAAAGGGAAGGGTTTGGAGAAAGCAAACACAATGTAGACATAGAGATTTTTGGCATGGTTCCCATAGGTGGTGCTATCATACATCCACGTTGATGGAGACTTCAACCCACGAAGGGTAACAGTTGCATGAGTCCACAGAGGGCTCCACCCATGAAGGGTCCACGAAGAAGCAACCTTGTCTATCCCACCATGGCTATTGTCCACGAAGGACTTGCCTCACTTGGTTAGATCTTCACAAAGTAGGTGATCTCATTGCCCTTACAAACTCCTTGGTTCAGCTCCACAATCTTGACGGAGGCTCCCAAGTGACACCTAATCAATCTAGAAGACACTACTCTCCAAAAGGTAATAGATGGTGTGTTTATGATAAACTCCTTGCTCTTGTGCTTCAAATGATAGTCTCCCCAACACCCAACTCTCTCTCTCACAGATTTGGCAGTGGTGGAAAGATGATTTGAGTGGAAAGCAACTTGGGGAAGGCTAGAGATCAAGATTCTTGTGGTTGGATTGGAATGTCTTGGTCCCAACACATGAGTAGGTGGTTCCCTCTCAGAAAATGAGTAGTGGAAGTGTAGGCACGTTCTGACGGCTCTCTCACAAATTGAGAAGGGGGTGGAGGGGTATATATAACCTCCACACAAAATCTAACCGTTACACACATTTGACCCAACTCAGTCAGGCCGAATAGAGAAACTCGGTGAGACCGATTTAGTTCAAAATGTGAATGTTAGGAATCTCGGTGGGACCGACAAGATCAACTCAGTGGGACCGATGTGCTAGGGCTAGGGAAAAACTTCATCTCAGTGAGACTGATCGCATGAACTCGGTGAGACTGATTTCAGCACTAAGAAAACAGAGACTTGGTCAAGCAAACTTGGTGGGACCGATCGCTCATTTCCATGAGACAAAAATGATACAAAAAGGAAATAGAGAGTTTGCAATGCGGACTCCGTGTGACCGATCGCTCATTTCGGTGAGACCGAAATCTTACAAAGGGAAATAGAGAATTTGCAAAGCCATCTCGGTGATACCAAGAGCCGTATCGGTGTGACTGAATTGATTAGGGTTTCTGGCTATGGCTATGTCAAGTGAACTCGGTGGCGCCGGATAGGCCAAGTCGGTGGGGCCGAGTTTGACTTTAGGTTTTGGACATATGTGGAAATGATAAAGTGGTTGAGGGTATTGGAGCAATATCACTAAGCACTTTGAGCAAGTAGACCATTAAGCAACACCTCATCCCCTTTTAATAGTATTGGCTTTCCTATGGACTCAATGTGATCTTGGATTACTAAAATGAAAATGAAGAGTATTGAGCCTTTGCCAATCTTTGTCCTTAGCATTTTGAGGGGTACACATCTCTAGTCCATGCCATGCCAATCATTGAACTTTCTGAAACATTTAACTTGAATGGCTATTAGTTCAATGAGCTATATGTTGTTATGAATTACCAAAACCACCTGGGGATTAGTTGCACTTTAAATCTCCCCCTTTTTGGTAATTGATGACAACATATAGATCAAAGCTTTGACAAATGATAATATTAATGAAATAAATCTTTGCTTTGAGAAGTATGTGATAGGCAAGAGCTCCCCCTAAATTTGTGCATTATTTAAAATTTGCTTTTGAATGCAAATGCATAGTCGCTTAGGATCATGGGTTACTCTTCCATGTCACATACATCTTGGTGGAGCGCTCAAAATGATAATCTATAAAAAAATTGCACTCATCACCAAGGGCAAACATGATTGATCATAAACATATCATCAAGAAAGCAAACATTTAAGCATAATATGATCAAACACATGATCATAGGAGTATCTCACACACAAGCACAAATATTGTAGCATGCAAACGATAAAAGCAAAAAAGACTAAAGTAGCAAGAGAGGCAACAAACGACAAAACTCTATCTCTCTCTCAGCCAAATGATCTATACATCTTCTCCCCCTTTAGCAACAAGTTACCAAAAAGCTTGAAAATGCATAGTGTTATTCGGCACTGTAGGCACAATCTCCGGGAGCTTCTGCAGGGTTCCTCTGGCTGGTTGCTCCACTGTACGTAGATGTCATTGAGAGGAGTCCGTCTACAAAAGCTTCAGCTGATGTTTGTGGAGCTGGAGGAGTTGAGACTGGAGGAATCACTAAGGCATTTGCTACAGGTGCTAACATTGTTGTCCTGGGATTACTGGCAACTGGCACAACTTTAGATCTTTGTGCCCTAGGCACTTGCTGAAATGCATCTGTGGTTGGTGTCGGTGTGAAAACCGGTGAATCTCGTGTAGGGGGTCCCGAACTGTGCGTCTAAGGCTAATGGTAATAGGAGGCGGGGGACATAATGTTTACCTAGGTTTAGGCCCTCTCTATGGAGGTAATACCCTACTTCCTGCTTGATTGATCTTGATGAATATGAGTATTACAAGAGTTGATCTACCACGAGATCGTAATGGCTAAACCCTAGAAGTCTAGCCTATGAGGTTATGATTGTTGTGGCTATGGACTAAACCCTCCGGTTTATATAGACACCGGGGGGCTAGGGTTACACAAAGTCGGTTACAGAGAAAGGAATCTACATATCCGAATCACCAAGCCTGCCTTCCACGCAAAGGAGAGTCCCATCCAGACTGTTGGACTGAAGCCACAAGATAGAATACTTTGTCCCATGTCCGGATGGGAGTCTCCTTTGCGTGGAAGGCAAGCTTGGCGATTCGGATATGTAGATTCCTTTCTCTGTAACCGACTTTGTGTAACCCTAGCCCCCTCCGGTGTCTATATAAACCGGAGGGTTTAGTCCGTAGCCACAACAATCATAACCTCATAGGCTAGACTTCTAGGGTTTAGCCATTATGATCTCGTGGTAGATCAACTCTTGTAGTACTCATATTCATCAAGATAATCAAGCAGGAAGTAGGGTATTACCTCCATAGAGAGGGCCCGAACCTAGGTAAACATTGTGTCCCCTGCCTCATGTTACCATTAACCTTAGACGCACAGTTCGGGACCCCCTCCGCCGATTTTGACACCGACATTGGTGCTTTCATTGAGAGTTCTGCTGTGACGTCAAAGATAGACTTGATGGCTCGCCTTGTTATCAAGGACAACATCACCTCTGGGGGAGCCCTGGCTTCAGGCCAAACCCTCCGGCTGGGCGGCTTTACCATGGACGCCCGCTCGGTCGTCGGGCCGATGATGACTTCTCGGGTTATCGAAAATTGCCTACGCGTCAGCTAAAGAATACTCCGAATAGATGGATCCGATGGAATTTTCGTATTTAAACGGGCTCCTGGTTCGCATTGCTGCCTTCGGAGTCGCTACGGACTATGATCGGATTGGGCTTAAACCCGATCAGAGAAAAATTGAATCTCCATCGATCATCCATCAGATAGCGTTAGTGGAGGAACAATGCGACGACTCTTCCCCTATGTTGTGGACGAACTATTTTCGGATCTCCGAGCTCACAGAGCCGGATACCCACCCGCGGGAAGGCATGCCCCGTACTCCGAACTTAGAATCGGACAGTGGGCCTAAAAAATTGGTTGATATCCCGGAGCCTGAACTCTTAAGCTCGGAAGTTTCTCAAGCTCCGGATCCCAGATTGGGTCAGGGTTCGGACCTAAATCCACCCACCCACCCGGATATAAGCGATCTTACCCACATCAGACAGCAGTCCCAGGAAATGGTCCATCACTTTTGGGCCAGATTCCTCCTTGTCAAGGACAAAATCAAAGACTGTCGCGACGAAGACGCAATCTCATTATTCTGCAAAAATTGCACGGATGAGGGAATCTTCAATGCAATCAATCGCCATCATGTATCACACTTTGCTGACTTGGCAACCATAGTACAGAAGTACTATGCAATGGAAAGCGCGTGGAAAACCTAGGCAGCCTCTTGGGAGCCACCGGTTTCCACTAAACCCCTCGTCCGGACAAAAAGGATGCACCCTCGTCGGTCGCCTGATCCAATAACAAAAAAATCAAAGCCCGTTATAGGGCGCGGAACCATTCTGGAGGGATGGCTCGATAGGCCATGCAAGATACACACAACACCGGATATTGTACCAACCCACAGCCTTAGAGCATGTTGGATACTCTGGCAGGTGGCCAAGATCGGCGAGGATCTCCTCACCAGAAATACCGCAAAGCAACATCCCATGAAAGACAATAATCCTACAGTGTTGTCAGTCTTTGAGACTTTCACCTCAAACAATATGCGCAAAAGGGCACTCCGCGGCCTCGCTGAAGTCGAGCAAGTTGCAGCAATAAACCCCTGTAACGACACGGCCATAACTTTCAATGCCAGTGACGAACCAAAATTCAGAACAGTCCGGGCACCTGCCACAGTGTTCCTCAGTCCAATTGTGGACGGCTATCGGCTTACCAAAGTGCTCATGGACGGCAGCAGCGGACTAAACCTCATTTACGAGGAAACTCTTAACAAAATGGAAATAGGCAAGAGCCACATTGAGCAAAGTAACACGACCTTCCGAGGAATTATTCCCAGTCAGGAGGCACGGTGTGCGGGAAAAATCACACTTGATGTGGTATTCGGCACGCTGGAGAACTATCGGTCCGAAGATAACCTTTCAAGTCGCCCCTTTTACCAGTGGATATCACGCCCTTTTAGGGCGAGACACATTTGCAAGCTTCCAAGCCATACCCCATTACAGGTACATGAAGCTCAAGATGCCTGAGCCTAGTGGAATCATCACTCTTGCCAGTGATCCGGACATAGCACTTTGCGCTGAAAACAAAACTGCCGCCTTGGCCCTCGAGGCATTGTCTGAAGCCCTCGCGGCCGAAGAATTAACCGCATTGCGCTCCCGTGAATTGGTACGATGTGATACTTGATAAGCAATCCATATCCACCTCCTTCAAACCAGCAAACGAAATAGTCCAATTCCAGGTCCACCCAACAGACTCCATGAAGACAGCATCCATCGGGGCACAGCTGGACCCCACGGTCGACGACGCACTACGGGCGTTCCTATGTGAAAACTAGGACATATTTGCCTGGCACCCTTCTGATATGCCAGGAATCCCACGCAGGCTAGACAAACATAGCCTAAACATATTGAAGGGATATAAGCCGGTCAAGCAAACATTATGACACTTTTCCGAACCCAAACGACAAGCCGTGGGAGAGGAGCTAGCCAAGTTACTCGAGGCCGGATTCATCAGAGAGATAAAACATCCGGACTGGCTAGCAAACTTGGTGATGGTACCAAAGAAGGATAAATACTGGCGCCTATGTGTCGATTTCAAAGACCTCAACAAGGCTTGCCCTAAGAATCCTTTTCCCCTCCCCCGCATTGATCAGATCATCGATGCTACCACAGGACACGACTCACTGTGTTTCCTCGACGCATACTACGGATACCATCAAACCAAGATGAAGGAGTTCGATCAGGCTGCAATGGCATTTATCACCCCATACGGGCCTTTCTGCTTCAACACTATGCCTTTCGGGCTAAAAAACGTCGGTGCCACCTATCAATGCATGATTTAAACATGCCTGGAGAAACAATTTGGCAAGACAGCATACATGGATGACGTAGTCGTCAAAACTAGGCACGTTGAGTCCTTAATAGATGATCTGCATCTCACATTCGACAATCTCCGAACATATGATATCAAGCTCAATCTGGAAAAGTGTGTCTTCGGCGTTCCCGCTGGAAAACTTCTGGGCTTCATTGTTTCCAATAGAGGAATTTAGGCAAACCCAGCTAAAATCTGAGCTTTGTCACAGTTGGCTACCCCAACAGATCTTAAATAGGTTCAAAATTATCCGGATGTGTGGCAGCTTTAAGCCGCTTTATCTCCAGACTAGGAGAAAAGGCATTGCCGCTCTATCGCCTTCTCTGACACACTGATCACTTCGAGTGGATGGACGCGGCAACGACCGGATTGGAAGAAATAAAAGCCATTCTAGCAAGCAACCCAATCCTGGCCGCGCCAAACTTCGGCGAACCCATGTTATTATACATATCGGCCACACACCAGGTCGTAAGTGTGGTGCTCGTCGTCGGACGGGAGCAGGACGGACACAAATTCCCGCTCCAGATGCCAGTATACTATGTATCCACCGTCCTCACAGCATGCAAATCCCGGTACCCACATTACCAAAAAATAGCATACGCGGTCTTCATGGCATCCCGAAAGCTACGACACTACTTTCAAGAGTGCTCAATAACGGTGGCCTCTGAAGTACCTCTCAACGACATAATAAACAACCGCGACGCTACGGGCCGGATTGCCAAGTGGGCCATTGAGCTCCTCCCATTCGACATATCATACAAACCGCGCCGGGCCATTAAATCCCAGGTATTGGCCGACTTCATCGCTGAATGGACAAAGGCCGAACTCCCTAAAGAGTATGGCACATATTCTAACTAGATCATGCACTTCGATGGCTCCAAAATGCTGGCAGGCCTAGGGGCAGGCGTCGTCCTATCATCCCCAACTGGAGACACTATTCAGTACATCCTACAAATATTATTTGCGGACTCCAACAACGTAGCTGAATACGAAGCCTTATTATATGGTCTTCGAATGGTCGTCTCCATGGGCATACAACGCCTCGAAGTGCGCAGGGATTCAAACCTTGCAATATGTCAAATAAATGGAGATTTCGATGCCAAAGATCCGAAGATGGCGGCTTACCGTAATGTCGTTCTCAAAATGTCGTCTCGGTTCGAGGGGCTCGAGTTCCACCATGTTGCTCGAGAAAGTAATCAAGCAGCGGATGTCCTTGCCCGCATCGGTGCTAAGTGCGACCCCGTCCCACCTAACATCTTTCTGGAAAGGCTTTTTAAGCCATACATAGTGTGGCAAGGGGAGAGCGGCAATAGCAATCCGGATCCGAATACAACCCCAGAGTCCGAACACACCAACATCATCGGGGGCTCAGCCACCGAAATTACTCCGTCGGCCCATCTCATCATGGCAGTCATCGCCCCATGGACCGAACCTTTCTTGGCCTACTTTAATAAGCGAGAGCTTCCTGAGGATCAGAACGAGGCATGCTGCATCGTGCGGTGCTCTAAAGCCTACAAGGTTCACGAGGGAGAACTCTATAAGAAAAGCGCTACCAAAGTACTTCATAGATGTATCTCCGAGGAAGAAGGGCCGCAGCTCTTGGCTAAAATTCACGCCTGTCTCGGCGGTTATCACGCCGTAGCTCGGGCCCTTGTAAGCAAGGCCTTCTGTAGAGGTTTCTATTGGCCGACGGCCCGAGCAGACGCACAGGACCTTGTTCAACATTGTGTCGGATGCCAGCTTTTGCCAACCAAAGCCATATGCCACCCACCGCTCCACAAACAATGCCCATCTGTGACGCCCGGATAATTAGGCTACAGTAAAACTCTGCTAATGATGCCACGTCACCACTCTTACTGTTGTAAACCTCACGATGATTCAATCCCGTCTGAATTCAAAAATTCAAAATCAAGGCAAACAATAAAAGTTTTCAAATATTAAAACTAAAATGTTCTATATGTGCCAAATATTGCATAAATAATTATGGTGGAGAATCCACATTTTTATAAAGTATTTAATGGCACTGAAATAAATAAAACAGTAATAAAAACTAATAATTAAATGCCTTCACTAATTAGTAAATTATCAAACTAAATTAATTGGGGACTAGACATTTTGTGACGGTGGACTAAACTGAGATACTAAATTAGATGCTATGTATATATTTTACAGAAACTAAAATAAAAGGTGACTAAAGTAAAACAGGAAAGAATAAATAAAAAGAAAAGAACAAATAGAAAACAAAAGAAAGAAAAAGGAGAAAGAAAACCCCCCTGCCCCCTGGGCTTCGGTCCAGCTCACCGGCCTCTCGGCCCTCCTGGCGACCGGCCGGCCCAGCCCCCCCCCCCCTCTCTGGCCAAGTTGGCCACTACACCAGGCCCAACCCACCCCGTCCTCCCTTATCCCCTCCCACGCCCCGAAATATCTGCAGACCACCCCACTCCCCCGATCCACCTCACCCTCTCGCTCTCTCGATCTGGATCGGGAGATCCCCCCTCGCCTCCGCCCGACGGCCCTCGTCCCTGCCCAGGTGGTGCCGCCGCCGTTCGACCCCGACGGACGCCTCGCCCTCCTCCTGAAGCTCGCCGCCTCGTTGCGTCGCCCAGACCCGAGCCGGCGCCCCGCCACCTCGCCCCGAAGTCGCCCCGCCGCCTCGACCACGCCTCCCCACCGGACTGCCTCCTCGCCTACGACGTCGCTGTCCCCGTCCCCCACCTCGAGCACCATTGCCACGTGCCCTACGCTCCGATGTGAGCCCCTCGCCAACCCCCCCCCCTCGTCTCCGTCGTCGAACGTGGCCGCCGCTCCCTGTTGCGGATGCTGCCTGGCCCGTGCTCCCGTGCTTCCCTGCGCCGTCCCGCGGTCGCCCCGTCTTGGTCCGCCGTGGCCGTGCCGCCCCGCTCTTGCTTGCTTCCCGCGTCGGGTGTGGCCGCCGGACCGCGCGTCCCTGGCCACGCCCGCCAGGCCCTGCGCCTCGCCGCCCAGTCCTCGCGGCTCCGACCGGCCGCGCCATGGCCGCCGGCGCGCGCCCTCCTGGGCGCCCGAGTGCTCCCCGCCCCTGGTGGCCTCGGGCACGCACGCCCGCACCCGTCGCCCGCTAGGCCACTAGGGTCTATGACACCGGGGCCCCATGCCCCTGTTAAAAAAACGAAAATTAAAAAGAAATGAAAATGTAATTAATAAAAACATTAATTAGTTAATTAATTAATTAGTAAAATACTTAAGTTAATTAATCATGTTTAAATTAATCTAATCAATTAGTTAATTTAATTAAGCAGTAATCAATCAGCTAAACCCTACTTAAACTAAAAAGTGTATGACATGCGGGACCCACACGTAGTTGACTCAGTCAACTGCGCAGTTGACTGCTGACGTCAGCATGTTGTGATAGATAATCATCTTTTACTATTCTGGATAATGTTGAGATAAATAATTAAATAAATCCTGAAAATGATTTAAATCTTTTAAAATTAATGGAAAATAAACCGTAGCTCCGATGAAAAAACTTTATACATGAAAGTTGCTCAGAACGACGAGACGAATCCGGATACGCAGTCTGTTTGTCCGCCACACACCCCTAACCTATCGAACTCGCAACTTTCCCCCTCCGGCTCCTCTGTCCGAAAACATGAAACACCGGGGATCTTTTCCCGGATGTTTCCCCCCTTAACCGGTACCAGCTCATACCGCGTTAGGGCACCCCTAGCGCCGTTACTTGTCTTGTCATGCACCGTCATGCTTATGTTTGTATTATATTTGTTGTTTCTTCCCCCTCTTCTCTCCGGTAGACTACGAGACCGACGCTGCTGCTGCCCAGTTCGACTACAGAGTTGACGACCCCTCTTTCTTGCCAAAGCAACCAGGCAAGCCCCCCCCCCCTTGATCACCAGATATCGCCTATTCTACTCTATACTGCTTGCATTAGAGTAGTGTAGCATGTTACTGCTTTCCAGTTAACCCTATACTGATGCATGGCCTGTCCTTGCTACTACTGTTGTTACCTTTACCTGCTATCCTACTGCTTAGTATAGGATGCTAGTGTTCCATCAGTGGCCCTACATTCTTGTCCGTCTGCCATGCTATACTACTGGGCTGTGATCACTTCGGGAGGTGATCACGGGCATATACTATATACTTTACACTGTTACATTACCTGTGATACTGTTCGGAGATGGGGGGCTGAAAGGACAGGTGGCTCCATCCCGGTAGAGGTGGGCCTGGGTTCCCGACGGCCCCCGACTGTTACTTGTGGCAGAGCGACAGGGCAGGTTGAGACCACCTAGGAGAGAGGTGGGCCTGGCCCTGTTCGGCGTTCGCGGATACTTAACACGCTTAACGAGATCTTGGTATTTGATCTGAGTTGGCTACGAGCCTATACGCACTAACCATCTACGTGGGAGTAGTTATGGGTATCCCGGCGTCGTGGTATCAGCCGAAGCACTTCAGACGTCAGCGACGGAGCGGCGCGCGCCGGATTGGACTGGAACGCCTGCTAGGCTAGGTCTGCTTCCGGCCGCCCTCGCAACGTGCAGGTGTGCTATGGGCGATGGGCCTAGACCCCTGTGCGCTTAGGTTTAGACCGGCGTGCTGGCCTCTCTGTTTTGCCTAGGTGGGGCCGCGACGTGTTGATCTTTCGAGGCCGGGCATGACCCAGGAAAGCGTGTCCGGCCAAATGGGATCAAGCGTGTTGGGTAAGTTGGTGCACCCCTGCAGGGAAGTTAATCTATTCGAATAGCCGTGATCTTCGGTAACAGGACGACTTGGAGTTGTACCTTGACCTTATGACAACTAGAACTGGATACTTAATAAAACACACCCTTCCAAGTTCCACAGACAACCCGGTGATCGCTTTTCCACAGGGCGACGAGGGGAGGATCGCCGTGTAGGATTATGCTATGCGATGCTACTTGAGATGCTACTGGAGATGCTACTTGGAGATGCTACTTGGAGATGCTACTTGGAGGACTTCAACCTACCCTCTTCTACCTGTTGCAAGACGAAGGTGACCTGAAGCGTAGTCTTCGATAAGACTAGCTATCCCCCTCTTATTCTGGCATTTCTGCAGTTCAGTCCACTGATATGGCCTTTTACACATATACCCATGCATATGTAGTGTAGCTCCTTGCTTGCGAGTACTTTGGATGAGTACTCACGGTTGCTTTTCTCCCTCTTTTCCCCTTTCCCTTCTACCTGGTTGTCGCAACCAGATGCTGGAGCCCTGGAGCCAGACGCCACCGTCGACGATGACCCCTACTACACCGGAGGTGCCTACTACTAAGTGCAGCCCGCTGACGACGACCAGGAGTAGTTAGGAGGATCCCAGGCAGGAGGCCTGCGCCTCTTTCGATCTGTATCCCAGTTTGTGCTAGCCTTCTTAAGGCAAACTTGTTTAACTTATGTCTGTACTCAGATAGTGTTGCTTCCGCTGACTCGTCTATGATCGAGCACTTGTATTCGAGCCCTCGAGGCCCCTGGCTTGTATTATGATGCTTGTATGACTTATTTTTGTTTTAGAGTTGTGTTCTGATATCTTCCCGTGAGTCCTTGATCTTGATCGTACACATTTGCATGCATGATTAGTGTATGATTAAACCGGGGGCGTCACAAGTTGGTATCAGAGCCGACTGCCTGTAGGAATCCCCTTTCCAACTCCTTGGCCGAAGTTGAGTCTAGACTTTACAAAACTTTTACTAACATGGCTGTGCGGCCCATGGGCCCACGTCGCCATTGGGTGGTATTAGGATCTTTTATTCCTCGACCTATACTCTGGGACTCTGACATCTCTTCTATTCGGGTTAAATGAATTTTACTAAATCTAACATTAGGATCTCGTTATCATTTTCACCCGGAGAGCCCCTTATTACTGATGATCGTCTGCTGCACCAGAAGACCCTGAAGATACTCTCCGCTGTTAACCCGAGAACTTGTGTTCATCGCGTTTGCAATTCCCCTTCCACCATCAAACCTTATGGATAACTACCTGCACGTGCCATTCTTACATTCATCGCCAGTTGGTCTTGTTATTACAAGATACCCTGTAATACTCGTCGTTGTTCCAAGAATCCCTTGTGCCACTGTCTTGCGGTTCCTTGCCGCAAGAATATCCCGACGGACAATTTCTCGCACTTACCGAGTATCCACTCATCCCCAGTTGATTCATGTATGTCACCAATCTTCGAAATACCATTCGATCTTCCAAAAATCCTCAGGAGCCTACTGCTCTTGAAATTCTTGCTGGCTTGCCTTATGGTTAATTCCGTATGACTGGTAGTTCTCGTTAACATCCCTTGTCTTAGTCATTTTGAGCCTATTGATCCAATGTGTGCGTACGCACGTAGTCATCAGGTTATCCTTTTTAAAATTACCTTTCCGGCTCAGGCGTCATTCCGGACGTGAGTTAGTTCTCGGCAATTCAAACCTTTATTGATTGCCCAACTAAGTGTTTCCAACTTAACCATCCTTGATCAGAGCATCTTCTTCTGATCCTTTGTTTTGGAAATCATAATTCCTTTGTTATCTAAGCATCGAATTTTTCAGATGTCCTATAATATGATGCTCGTGCATTCTTTCTTCCTCTGATTGAGTACCGATACTCACATCAGCTCCGTTGTGGATCGCCCGATCCATTGATGGGTTTCATCCGACACTGTCCTTCATATTCAGATAACCTTGTGAGTCTTTCCACGGATATATAAAGCCTTGGATAGATTGTATCCTCTGTTTTCTCTACCATGCTCTGTTTTCGAGCTGGTGATATTTCTATTGAAGCTTGTGGTATATATTTCCACGATACCCTGAAGGATTGAACCTATGCCTTCCTTAATATGTGTGAACTCGAAAGTTTTCACGAGTCATACACTTCTGGTATTTTGCCAGATAAAATTTCAACACTACAACTTCCTCGAAGGTGAGAAATGAATGAAAGGTTATGCATTGGAGAAGTGGGAGTCGACCTTGAACTTGGTGTTCGTGTCCATGGACACGATGTAGATCCTATCATAGGAGCTTCTTGTAATAATAACTATTTCCTTGATATGGAATCATCTGGTATCTATGTATTGATCATTTGCAATCGTGGTCCCGACCACATTTTCTCCTTGATTCCATTTCTCAGACAAGTTAAAACACTTGTCTTTTGTTGATCGATACATCTCGGCAACCTCTATTTTTGATCTTCCTCGAGTATTAAGCTCTGGTATCTCGAGAACTGTGTTGCTTCCTGCGAGTCTTCATCTAGTATTGCTTCTCACCGCTCTCGGATCCCCCCTCAGGTTCTGAGTTATTAGTCACTCGAGAACACCGATAAGTGAATCGAATCCGCACTCCTATCCAACAACTCTAAGTAATTTTTGTTGCTTACGAGTTTAATAATCCTTCAAGTCATTCCTAGCCTTAGCGGCTATATCATCATCGTGCAGACTTTTAACTGTGCTACCTAGTCCTTAATCCTGGAGCACAACCTTCGATGATGAGCTAAGCTTACGTCGATCTTCCTCGTCATACCATTTCAACTTGAACAGCAAACTTGATTTCGAGTTTGAGTCGTGTCCTTGGTTCCAATAACCTTTCGCTTCATCATTCCTTTGACTTGGTGTCATCGCCGATCGAATACACCTGCATAAACCTCTCGACAATGGTGTCGTGATCATCATCAACATTTTGAGCTCTTACAGGATATCAATTGAATTCATGATGAGAAATACCATCCTTGCCCTCGATGATTGTGTTATCATCGACCACTTTATTGCCTTCCGTTCAACAAAAACTTGTTCGTGTTTTGTGTTATACCCTGAGTTCCTTGCTACCCATCATTGTTCTTCTTTACCTTGGAATATTACCACCTTTTATGTCATCAATGTTATGAGAATTTCACCACCTCTTAAGAATTCTTGGTATGGTGAAACTTTTCACCATCACCATTCTTCTTGGGTCCTCGTGTTGATTCCAACCGGGGTACCAACAAGTGAGCGGTGCTGTTTGGTCGGTCGTTCGTTCTTAGACTATTGATTATTGAATCATCATTCCGACATTGGTCGTGCAACCCAGCCCATATTCCCGGTGCACCTCTCATCCAATGTTTAACTGTGTATGTTCTCCTCGAGCATACACCATTTTCTCATTTGATCCGACAAATGTTATGTCCTTGTTCACATAACTGTGGAAATCCGCCTTTTTGGAAATCTGAGGATTTTTGCTGATTCCATCAGCTACCCCCTCATCCTCTCCTTGATTTAATGATGAGCTCTTATTGCGAAACTTGCTCCCATAGTTCATTTCCCGAGAATCTTGCAATGCCATTTCAACGATTTGTGTTGCGCCTTTTCTTCTCGGACATCCTGAGTCTAAGGTACCATGACACCAATTGGATCTGAATCTCGGTCAGATACGATGGTTGGGACAACTTTCCAGGATTTATGTTGTTGGTCCTTTGATGACCCAGTAATATGATGTCATGCCTAGCACCCCCCCAGGCTGGAGGACCTATCATTATAATTTCTTTTGCAAGGATAACCATTCCTCCTGGAGGAAATTGAGGACTTATTTTATAAGTTACTCCTGATGGATCATTGGTGTATTCGATGTTTGGCCCTTGATTGAAACACCATATCATTGCTACCTGAAGCATGTCTGTGGTACTCCGTTCATCACCAAGAACATTTGAAGCACAATGCTAAATTCTCTTTATCAATTATCCAAACACCGTTGTATGGGTAATGTCATGAAATTCCTCTCCCCTACCTAAAGAGTTTTCTACATCATATCTTATCACGGATATCATGCTCTGTTTGTCCTTGGGAAGGATATACCCCTGGATTATGTGTTTAAATTTTCCTTTCCATTGTTCTGTTTAACCTGATGATCACATTTTACTTTCTATTGGTTTGTTTGACCTTTCTTGTGATCTATATAATCTAAGCAGTAATAATTCACTGCTTATGTAAACACCTCGGTGTACAACTCTGCCAGTGAGACCCTGTTCCTATTGTTGATGACATTTCGGTAACCGCCGATGGACGAGAACTTTGCCTCTTGGCCCGCCTCGTTTCAACGAGCAGGAAAATGGTTCTCTTTGTCCCTCGCCCTTGGTACCGACATTGTTGCCAACATAAATGGCAAGCTACCCTCTAACATACCTTACTATCGTGACCGTGCAAGATGTCAGCACCCTTGCTACTTTTAACCCACATGGTGGGCCCATAACCCACAGTTCCACAGGATCGAAACCTGACTCTCCTGTCCACCCTAGATTTCCAAAGCTATGCCTCACGCGTGGCCTCATATATAATTCACGAGCCACCTCCCGAGAGATCATCAATTCTGGTATCAGACACAATACTTATTACCGTTGCTCTGGACCCGTTTCACACTTTGTTTCAGGCATCGAACGATTGCCTACCCGCTCGAAACATCTCATGGTACTTACTTACTCTACTCTCGATATTGTCTTAAGTTTCCATTCGAGAGTTACTTTCCGCCACCATCCCCGAGGTTATCAACCAGATAGTCGACCTTTCAGAGGTCCGTTTTTTCGCAGTTACCCCTTGTCCTTCATACGTACAATGAAGACTCCAAAGAAAGGACGACAACTTCATCGTGATGCATTGATGCATAGGAATGAAGACATCAATGCTATGGATCGTCCTCTTCGAGAAGAGCTACCAAGACCAAGAAGATTCGCTAGAATTTCGTAACCAAACCTTTCCACCTTAGACCCCTCTTAAATCTCGGGACGAGATTTCTTATAGTGGAGGAGAATTGTGACGCCCGGATAATTAGGCTACAGTAAAACTCTGCTAATGATGCCACGTCACCACTCTTACTGTTGTAAACCTCACGATGATTCAATCCCGTCTGAATTCAAAAATTCAAAATCAAGGCAAACAATAAAAGTTTTCAAATATTAAAACTAAAATGTTCTATATGTGCCAAATATTGCATAAATAATTATGGTGGAGAATCCACATTTTTATAAAGTATTTAATGGCACTGAAATAAATAAAACAGTAATAAAAACTAATAATTAAATGCCTTTACTAATTAGTAAATTATCAAACTAAATTAATTGGGGACTAGACATTTTGTGAAGGTGGACTAATGTCACACCCTAGCTAGCCATGCATTAGAGTGTTGCATCATGTTTACTCTTTCATCAGAAACCTGAAATGGGGATGACAGAACCCCCAGTCCCCTCTGAAACCAATTAGGGTTTACTAAAAACTTTTTCAATGAACCTGAAATGCCCTTCTAAAATGCCCATCATTTTTGTCTTGGTTCAGAACCTCTGCCAAAAGTGATGCACATTTTCCTAGGCCATCTTAGGGTTTTTGAATTAACTCATAAATATTTGAATTTGGGCTTTTAAAATTATATAAAATATTTAAATGCTCAAATAACTCCAAACTAAAATGTTTCATGTTGGAAATAATCCAACTATGGACCAGGAGTAGTTTGGTGATTTTTGGAGTTGCCTAAGTATTTTATTTAATTCAACAAAGTTGCAGAAGTATTAAAAAAACACAAAACAGAAGAAATGGAAAAGGCTTACCTGTCGCCCAGCACCCGGCCCACCTGCCGTCCCAGCCCAGCACCGCGCCAGCGAGCTGCTTGCCGGCCAGGCAGGCAGGCAGGTGCTCGACGGCGAGCACCGCATGGGTGCCACGCACCTGCTCGCCGCCTCGCCACCTCCCTCGCCCGGCTAACGCCGTGAATCGGCCTCCCTCTCTCCCCCGAACCCCCAGACACCCCCTCTCCTCTCCAGCTCCTCTCCCTCGCTCTCCCACGCCATGGCCGACGCCATCGCTGCCACCCCCTCGCCGTAGCCACGCCCTCCGTCAACCCCACGCCGTGCCGCCGTGTCCAGGAGCTTCGCCGCCATCCACTTCATCGAGCTAGCCGAGCCCCGTGTGCCCGAGCGGCCCGAGACCACCGCACCGACCTCGCCCGAGCTCGCCATCGCCGGAGATCCCCTTCAACGCCGTTGCCGCCTCAGCTCGTCCCTGACCCCGCCGGTGGCCTCTACGGGAGCGCTGTGAGCCTAGCTACCCCTCCGACCCTCTCTCTCTCATTCCCGAGCCGTGTAGCCACCGCACGAAGATCACACGCACGCACCGCCGCGGATCTTGTCGCCGACGTGCTTCCGGCCATCCTCCGGCCAACCAGCGATGTCCAACGCACTCACCACGCTGCGTTAGGCCCAACCGTGCACTCCCCACACCTCACCGATCCCCCCTAGCGACAAGTTCGACTTTGGCCGAACTCCGGTGGCCGCCAAAGTCGTCGCCGGCGCCAACTCCGGACACCCCGACCCCAACGGACTCCACCAAGAGCTGCGGCTCGACCTCAGCTCCGCTCCGGTGCCCTCCGCGGCTCGTTTGGTTGCCAGAACGGCAAAAATCACTTCCGCCGCCGCGTCGGGCTCGCCGGCGGCTAAACGCCGGTGCAACCGACCCGGGTTTGACCACGGGTGGGCCCTGGTTGACTCCCCTGAGTCAATGACAGGTGGGGCCCAGCCCTGTTAATTAAACAGGTTTAGTTTTAATTAAACTTTAATTAAAATAATCACCGTGACATGCGGGACCCACTGTCAGGTTTGACCCTGACGTGTTCCGTTGACCTGCTGACGTCACACTGACGTCAGGCTGACGCAATAATTGATTTTCTGGAATTATTCTAATATAGAAAATTCCAGAATATAATTTAAACTTCAAAAATTCATAACTTTTATTCTGTAACTCCAAATCAGACAAATTATATATGAAAAATGATCAGAAAAATCCAATCTATCCATCTGTACTATTTTCATGCATGACTAAACAAGTTAACTTGATGTTTAATGCAGAACAAGGAAAAACACTTTAAAGGGCCATGTTTGAGTTTCAAATTTGAATCTTTGATTCAAATTGGTTCAAACCCTTCTGGTCTTAGTTGCATTAGCCCAACACACTCATATTGCTATGTTTCATGCATGCATCATATTGTTGCACATTGTTTGGTGATGGTTGTATATCGGTGTTCTTGCGGCAGGATCTGCCCCCGAGGAGTACCGTGATTACCCTAACGAAGAACCGTATCAGTGCATCGAACCATCAGGCAAGCAACCAACCATTTGATCATATCGATACAATCCCATGTTCTCGCTCCTGCTCTCTTTTACTGCATTAAGACAACGCGTTTCAAACTGCTGTGTGCTACGGTAGTTGAACCCACTTCCTCTGCATGACCTGTCATTGCCACAGTAACTAGATGAAACCCACTAGCATGTGTAGGAGTTGATTGAGCCATATGTATGTGTTGTTCCTACCTTGCTATGCCTGCTATGCTTAGAGTCGTGTCAGGTCTGGTTCATCGGGGTGATGGGCTAGAGTGAAATGTTTATGTCGGTAATGAGAGTGGTGTGGTGAACACGATTTGGTAAAGGTATCGATGAGAGGCCATGTAGGAGTACATGGTGGGTTGTTTCATTGAAGTCGACCTTAAGCACTGAGATCTGTATGTGTGATTTAAGATACAGCTACTACCATGCATTGGGCCCTGAAATATGACCCCGCTCGACTTCTTATTCACCCTAGCTCTCTGTCCAGGAGTTGCAAGTAGTTTCTGGTGTTTGTAGCCTACTGGAGGCCGTGGACAGTGCTGACCGTAGGGGTGGGCTGTGATGCAGTAGGTACGTGGCCGGGTGTACCGAATACCCGTTAGGTATCTCGGGAAACCTGTTCACATCGTTCGGGGCCGTATGGGAAACCTCGGCCGGACTCCCTGCGGATGGAACCAGGATAGGCGATAAACCTGGACTAGAGGCTTAGGTGTTTAGGTAGGTCGTGGTCTACACCCACGTCGGCTTTCGCTTGAAGTCTGCCGAGCACATGTCGTGTGCAGACGCTAAGTGGTGGAAACATGTATGAAGAAGTACACCCCTGCAGGGTTATCATGATCTATTCGAATAGCCGCGTCCGCAGTAAAGGACTACTTGGTTGCCTATACAGTTCATAGACAAGTAAATGGAAACTGCTAAAAGCCTCAAGATAAGTGTGAGTGCCGAGGATGGCTCTACCGTAGGGAGACGGAGGTGGATCCTCGGTAGTGTATTGAAGTGGTGAGTAGTGGACTCGTGTACGCAAAACCATTTCAAGTTGGAGTTTCGTAGATTAGCCTAGCCAAGAGTCAAAGCTGGCTTGCTGCAACAACTCCACCAACCCTTCTTGATAATATGCATGTATGTAGGTTCTGATGTAAGTCTTGCTGAGTACCTTTGTACTCATGTTGCTATAATTTACATTTTACAGAAGACGCTGCAACCCCTTCTGATGGGTTCTACGTAGACGTTGACATCAACCAGTAGGCTAAAGGCCCAGGTGGTGATCCTGAGCTTGTGAAGGACCACGTAGTATAGCTAGGCTTTCCAAGCCTCTTTTATCTTTCTAGTTACCTGTACTCAGACAAGTTACTTCCGCTGCTGGTTTGTATGACTGTATGACTTCAATGCTGGGTCGTGTGACCCGTACCTTTGTGTATGTTATGTATGGCTCTCTGAGCCTTAAATAAAGTACTTGTGTCGTAGAGTCATGTTGTGATGCTTCGTTGTATTTGCACATATCGAGCATATTGTGTGTATGATTGAAATGCTTGGTATGTGTGGGATCTGACTATCTAGTTGTTTATCTTTAGTAGCTTCTCTTACCGGGAAATGTCTCCTGGTGTTACAGCTGAGCCATGGTAGCTTGCTACTGCTCTGGAACACTTAGGCTGGCCGGCATCTGTCCTTCCTCGTTCCGGTGTCTGTCCCTTCGGGGAAATGTCACGCATTGAGTACCGGAGTCCTGTTAGCCCGCTATAGCCCGGTTTACCGGAGTCCTGCTAGCCCAGTGCTACAGCCCGGACCCACTTGCTGATGACCGACATGTTCGAAGCTGGGTCATGGATGCCTGTCCCTGTAAGTCTGTGCCACTTTGGGTTTACGACTAGTCATGTCAGCCCGGGCTCCTTATCATATGGATGCTAGCGACACTATCATATACGTGAGCCAAAAGGCGCAAACGGTCCCGGGCAAAGGTAAGGCGACACCCGTGGGGATACCGTGCGTGAGGCCGCAAAGTGATATGAGGTGTTACCGGCTAGATCGATGTGACATCGAGTCGGGGTCCTGACAGCGTTGGTATCAGAGCCGGACTGCCTGTAGGTTCTCAAAGCCAAACTGGTCGATGTTGAGTCTAGAAATTCTTTAGTTATATGTAGGGGAATTGTTTGTGGGTTGGCACGTAAGGCTCTTTTTACTCCTTACATCTTATGCCTTCTGATCTGAGTCATCATCATCTCTTCTACGGGGATTAAGAACTAGGCTATCTCTTCTTTCTATCAGGATCACGTGTTACTAATCAGTAGTACCTTATAAGTTGTATGAATACAAGCCTAGTTCAATTCTACTACCACACTATGTTGCTAGGATGAACTCAGAACTTGATATGATGATGATGAGTGTGTGTGTAATCCTTTGTCAAATGTCTCAAAATCCTTCTTGAGCATTTACAGCTGTTATGCTGCCGAAATTTTGCTAGAAATTCTAATGCCTTTGCATTATGATTGTGCTTTTAGATGGCCACTCGCGACCCCAATCAAGTGGTTCGCCTGACTCGATGCTTAGATGTGCCCGGCCATACTGCCATGTTGGTCAGGGTAATGTGTAACGCCCGGGTGGTTATGCTACAGTAATCGTCCCGGTTCGGTTAAATAACCTCTCGTTAATTCGGACCCGTCCTAAAACAAAATTTAAAACTAAAACAAATGATAACGAGTTCCGAAAATAAGTTCTAAAATGTTCTAGGGTTTTCTAAAATAACTAACCTAATATTGGTGGGGTGCAATAATTTTTACAAAATGCCAGAGCATTTTAAATAAACCAATAACAGAAAAGGAAAATAATAAATGAAAAGCAAAATAAAAGAGAGGGGGATAACCCCCCCCTGGCCCAGCCAGCCGGCCCCCTCCCCACTCCCCCTTTTGGCCCATTCCCCTCCCCCCCCCATGGGCCGGCCCACCGGCCCAGCCGCCGGCCGCATAACCCCCCCACCCCTGCGGATAACCCTAGCCACCGACCGCACTCCCCCCCCCCCCCCGCGCCCCCTCGCCCCTCTCCTCTCCCCGATCGGATCGGGGGCGGAGACCACCCCCCCCCGACCGGACCACCCCGCCGCGCCACTCCCACCTCGCCGCCGACCCCCGCCGCCCACCGCGGCCCCGGGCCTCCCCTCCTCCTCCGACGCCGCCCGGAGGCTCCCCTCCCTCCCCTCCGTCGCCCCCCCGAGCCCGCGCGGCCTCCGCCGCCGCGGCTCGGCCTCGCCGCCCCGTCGCCGGCGCGCTCCCCCGACCCCCTCCCCAACGGTCTTCCCCGCCCCCCATCGAGCCCACCGGCCGAGCCCCTGCCTCCCCCTGTGAGGCTCCCCTCTCGCCCCCTCTCTTCCCCCTCCCCCGTCGGCGACGGTTCCGGCCTCCGCGCCGCACCGACGCCCCCCTCCGGCTCCCTCCCGCTCG
Organism: Triticum aestivum; assembly: GCF_018294505.1. Taxonomy (NCBI): domain Eukaryota; kingdom Viridiplantae; phylum Streptophyta; class Magnoliopsida; order Poales; family Poaceae; genus Triticum; species Triticum aestivum. The sequence continues at coordinate 345,430,064 of NC_057813.1, forward strand.
TCGCCGTGGCCCCCGACCGGCCCCGTCGCCGGCTCGGCCCCCCCCGCGGCTGCGCACCGACGCGCCACACCCCCCCCCCCCGCGCACGACGCTCGGCCCCGGCCCGAGCCCCCACCCCGTTCGCCCTCCCCGACTCGCCGGCGTCGCTCGCCGCCGGCGGCCGCGTCGTGGCCTCGGCCGCGCCGGCCCCGTGCCTCGGGCGCCCCCGATCCGCCCCTGGGTCGCGCCCCGACCGGCCCTGGTTCGTGCCCGATTCGGGCAACGCCCGCGTCGCCCGCACCCACCGCCCGTTTGGCCTCAGGCCACTGACGTGGGGGCCCCCACCCCCACCCCCAAATAAAAAAAAAACAAAAACAAAGAACGTTTTAAATAAAAACAGAAGCTAAAATGGAAATAGAAATGAATTAAATTAATTAGCTAATTAATTAATTAATTAATTAATTAAGCAATTAATTAATCTAGTTAATTCCGGATTAATTAACCCTAATCATTAGTTAAATTAATTGGGTAATTAATTAAACTAATTAATTTTGAATTAATTAACACTAATCATTAATTAACTTAATTAACTAAGGTTAGTTAAACTTTGATTAGGTTAATAAGTTAATAGTGAATGACATGCGGGACCCACCTGTCCGGGTTGACTTAGTCAACCCTGTTGACTGATGATGTCAGCATGACATCATGCTGATGTCATAAATGCAATTTCGAAATTAATTAAATAATTAATTAAATTCCTGAAATTAATAAAATCTTTTAAAAATCATATCTTTTAATCCGTAATCCGGATTAAAATATTTTCAACATGAAAGTTGCTCAGAACGACGAGACGATTCCGGATACGCAGTCCGTTCGTCCACCACACCCCCCTAACCTATCGAACCCGCAACTTTCCCCCTCCGGCTCCTCTGCCCGAAAACACGAAACACCGGGAATACTTTCCCGGATGATTCCCCCTTGACCAGTACCACCTTATACCACGTTAGGGCACGCTTAGCATCGCTTCTTGACATGTCATGCATCGATATGCATCTGTTTACTTGGTATTCATTGTTTCTTCCCCCTCTTCTCTCCGGTAGACTACGAGACCGACGCTGCTGCTGCCCAGTTCGACTACGGAGTTGACGACCCCTCTCTCTTGCCAGAGCAACCAGGCAAGCCCCCCCCTTGATCACCAGATATCGCCTATTCTCCTCTATACTGCTTGCATTAGAGTAGTGTACCATGTTACTGCTTTCGTTAATCCTATTCTGATGCATAGCTTGACATTGTCGCTACATCTGTTGATACCTTACCTGCAATCCTAAATGCTTAGTATAGGATGCTAGTTTATCATCATTGGCCCTACATTCTTGTCAGTCTGCCTTGCTATACTATCGGGCCGTGATCACTTGGGAGGTGATCACGGGTATATGCTATACATACATACATACTATACAGATGGTGACTAAAGTCGGGTCAGCTCATTGAGTACCCGCAAGTGATTCTGACGAGGGGGCTGAAAGGACAGGTGGCTCCATCCCGGTAGAGGTGGGCCTGGGTTCCCGACGGCCCTCGACTGTTACTTTGTGGCGGAGCGACAGGGCAGGTTGAGACCACCTAGGAGACAGGTGGGCCTGGCCCTGTTCAGCGTTCGCGGATACTTAACACGCTTAACGAGATCTTGGTATTTGATCTGAGTCTGGCTACGAGCCTATACGCACTAACCATCTACGTGGGAGTAGTTATGGGTATCCCGACGTCGTGGTATCAGCCGAAGCACTTCAGACGTCAGCGACGGAGCGGCGCGCGCCGAATTGGACTGGAACGCCACTAGGCTAGGTCTGCTTTCGGCCGCCCTCGCAACGTGCAGGTGTGCTCAGGGCGATGGGCCCAGACCCCTGCGCGCTTAGGTTTAGACCGGCGTGCTGGCCTCTCTGTTTTGCCTAGGTGGGGCTGCGACGTGTTGATCTTCCGCGGCCGGGCATGACCCAGGAAAGTGTGTCCGGCCAAATGGGATCGAGCGTGTTGGGCTATGTGGTGCACCCCTGCAGGGAAGTTAATCTATTCGAATAGCCGTGATCTTCGGTAACAGGACGACTTGGAGTTGTACCTTGACCTTATGACAACTAGAACCGGATACTTAATAAAACACACCCTTCCAAGTGCCAGATACAACCCGGTGATCGCTTTTCCGCAGGGCGACGAGGAGAGGATCGCCGGGTAGGATTATGCTATGAGATGCTATTTGGAGATGCTACTTGGAGACGCTACTTAGAGATGCTACTTGGAGGACTTCAATCTACTCTCTTCTACATGCTGCAAGACGGAGGCTGCCAGAAGCGTAGTCTTCGACAGGATTAGCTACCCCCCTCTTATTCTGGCATTCTGCAGTTCAGTCCACTGATATGGCCTCCTTACACATCTACCCATGCATATGTAGCGTAGCTCCTTGCTTGCGAGTACTTTGGATGAGTACTCACGGTTGCTTTTCTCCCTCTTTTCCCCTTTCCCTTCTACCTGGTTGTCGCAACCAGATGTTGGAGTCCAGGAGCCAGACGCCACCGTCGACGACGACCCTTACTACACCGGAGGTGCCTACTACTACGTGCAGCCTGCTGACGACGACCAGGTAGTGACCTAGGAGGATCCCAGGCAGGAGGCCTGCGCCTCTTTCGATCTGTATCCCAGTTTGTGCTAGCCTTCTTAAGGCAAACTTGTTTAACTTATGTCTGTACTCAGATATTGTTGCTTCCGCTGACTCGTCTATGATCGAGCACTTGTATTCGAGCCCTCGAGGCCCCTGGCTTGTATTATGATGCTTGTATGACTTATTTTATGTGTAGAGTTGTGTTGTGATATCTTCCCGTGAGTCCCTGATCTTGATCGTACACATTTGCGTGCATGATTAGTGTACGATTGAATCGGGGGCGTCACAAGTTGGTATCAGAGCCGACTGCCTGTAGGAATCCCCCTTCCACACTCCTTGGTCGAAGTCGAGTCTAGACATTACAAAAACTTTTACTAACTTGGCTGTGTGCCTTACGGGCCCACGTCGCCATTGGGTGGTAGTAGGATCTTTTACTCCTCGACCTTTACTCTGGGACTCTGATCTCTCCTCTATTCGGGTTAAATGAAGTTTACTAAATCTAACACTAGGATCTCGTTATCACTTTCACCCGGAGAGCCCCTTGTTACTGATGATCGTCTGCTGCACCAGAAGACCCTGAAGATACTCTCCGCTGTTAACCCGAGAACTTGTGTTCATCGCGTTTGCAATTCCCCGTCCACTGCAAACCCTTATGGATAACTACTTGCAGTTGTTATTCTTACATTCATCCCCAGTGGTCTTGTTATTACAAGATACCCTGAAAAACTCGTCATTGTTTCGATAATCCCTCGAGCTTACTGCCTTGCTGTCCTTTGTCACTTGAATACCCCTACGGTTAATTCTCGCACTTATCGAGTATCCGCTCATCCCCTGTTGTTCATGTGTTACACAAAATTCTTCAAAATACTATTCGATCTTCCGAGAATCCTCTGGAGCCTTTGGCTCTTGAAATTCTTGCTTGCTCGCATTATGGTTAATCCCATAAGTCTCGTAGTCATATTGACATTCCTTGTCATTACCATTTTGAGTCTGTTGACTCAATATGTTTGCGAATACACGCAATCATCATTGATCCTTATAAATTAATTTTCCGGCTGAGCTGCCATCCTTTTAACTGGAATTGGTTCTCGACCAATCCAATTGTCTTTGATTGTACCCTAAGACTATTCAACTTATCCACCCCTAATCAGAGCATTGCTTCTGATCCCTTGAATTGGAAATCATAATTCCTTTGCATTTGACAATTGAGTTAGTCAGTTGTTTCTATAATTTGCTTCCTCTGATTGGGTATTGATACTCACGTCAGCTCCATTGTGGATCACCATATCCACTGTTGGATTATTATCCGACAATGTCCTTAATTAATCACCTTGTGAGTTCTTTCTCCGATACATAATGTCTTTGGTAAATTGTATCCTCTCCTTTTGCCAACCATGCTCTGCTTTTGAGCTGGTGATATCTACTCTTGAAGATTGTGGTATATGTTTCCACGATACCCTAACGGGTTGATCCGATGCCTTCCTTTATATGTGTGAACTCGGAAGTTTTCACGAGTCATACTCATCTGGTATTTCACCAGGTAAAACTTTCAACACTAATGCCTTTATCAAAGCGAATAGTGAATGGAAGGTTATACATTGAAGAAGTGGGAGTCGACCTTGAACCTTGCGTTCATGCCCAGGGACACGAAGTATAACTTATCATGGAAGCTGCTCGTAAAAATAATTATTCCTTTGGTATAAGTCATCTTATATCTGGGATCTGGCCTTTTGCAATTGTGGTTCCGACCATGTTCTCCTTTAAATAACATTTCTCGTGCAAGTTTAAGCACTTGTCTTCTACGGGGTAATACCCCAGTACAACCTCTACTTTGATTTGCCGTCGAGTATTACCCCCTGGTATCTCAAGATTATCACGGAACTGCATAACTTCTTATGAGTTCTTCATCAAGTGCTACATTCTCATTGATTCCAATTTTTCATGGGCTCTAAGTTATTAAACACTCAAAAACACCGATAACTGAACCGAGTCCACACTACGGTTCAACAACTCTTAGTAATCTTCTTTAAGTACGAGTTTGTACCCGATCACGCCATTCTTAGCCTGTTTGGCTATATCATTGCCGTGACGATTCTACCTGTGCTACCTGGTCCTTATTCTCGGAGCACCAAATTGCGACGATAGCTAAGCTTACGTCGATTTTCCTCGTCATACCCTTTCACCTTAAACAACCAGCTTGGTTTCGAGTTTGTGTCGTACCCTTGGTTCCAATAACCTTTCACTTCATCACTACTTAGACTTGATGTCGTCGCTGATCGATTACATCTTCATGAACTCTCGCGACAAATGTGTCGTGATCCTCATCAACCTTATGAGTTCTTCCAGGAATTCAATTGAATTCATGATGGGTAATACCATCCTTGCCCCTCGATGATTCCTGTTCTCATCGACCACTTTATTGCCTTCCGTTCAACACAACTTGTTCGCGTTTTGTGTAAACCTTGAGATCACTGCTACCCAGCTGTTGATCTTCCTTACCTCGGAAGTATTACCATCACTTTTTGTCAAGAATGTGGTGAGAATTTCACCACCTCTTAATAATTCTTGATATCTTAATACTTCTTGCCATCTTCGTTCATTCCTTGGTCCCCGTATTGTTTTCAACCGGAATACCGACAATGGAGCTAAGACGTGTGAATTCAAAACTTCTAGCAACCCTATTGCTTTGAAGTGAATGGGCGATAGTTCATTCTAAGTCCTTCGCTAATTGAATCACCATTCTAACATTGGCCGTGCAACCCAATCCACATTTCGGGCGCACCTTTCAACCAATGTTTAATTGTGTATGTTTTCTTCGAGCATACTTCCTTATATCATTTGATCTGACAAATGTTATCTCCTTGTTCACCTAATGGTGGAAATCCATCTTTTGGGAATCTTGGTGAATTGCCGTTGAGTTCACCAGACACCTCCTTGTCCTCTCCTTGGGTTAATGATGGACTCTTATTAATGGAAATCACTTCATAGTTCATTTCCCCGAGAATCTTACAATGTCATCTCGTCAATTTGCGTTGCACCTTTTCTTCTCAGGTATCCTAAGCCTGAGGTATCCTGACACCAATCGGATCTGAATCTCGGTCAGATATGATGGTTGGGACAACTTTCCAAGAGTTATGATGTTGATCCTTTGATGACCCGGTAACATGATGTCATGCCTAGCACCCCCCCCGGCTGGAGGACCTATCATTATAGATACCTTTTTCAGCAAGGTTACTCATTCGTCCAGGAGGAAATTGTAAGACTTATTCTACAAGTTATTCCTGATGGATCCTTCGTGTTTCCAAAGTCTGATCTTCACCTGAAGACCATGTCAATGCTATCTCGAAGCATGTCAATGGTACTCCGATTTTCGACAGGAACATTTGAAGCACGATGCTAAATTTTATTTATCACCTATCCCAACACCGTTGTATGGGTAATATCATGAGATTCCTTCCCCCTTACCTAAATGGTTTTCTACTTTATATCCTGTCATGGATATCATGCTCTGCTTATCCTTGGGAAGGATATACCCCTGGAATATGTGTTTCAACACATTTTCCTTTCCATTGTTCTGTTTAACCTGGTAATCACCTTTCCTTTCCTTTGGTTTGCTTAACCCTTCTTGTGATCTATATGATCTAAGCAGTAATGTTCTCCTGCTTATATAAACACCTCGGTGTAAAACTCTGTCAGCAAGACCCTGTTACTATTGTTGAGAACATTCCGGTAACCACCGATGGACGAGAACTTTGCCTATTGGCCCGCCTCGTTCAACGAGCAGGAAAATGGTTCTCTTCGTCCCTCGCCCTTGGTATCGATGTTGTTGCCGACTTATCTGACAGGCTACCCTTTGACACACCTTACTATCATGACCGTGCAAAATGTCGGCCCCCTTCCTACTTTCAACCACATGGTGGGCCCATAACCCACAGTTCCACAGGATCGAAACCTGACTCTCCTGTACACCCTATTGTCAGCGTTATTCCTCGTGCTTGACTTTGTATGTAATTCACGGGCCACTTGCCTGTTGATCTATTCTGGTATCGGACACAATACTTATTCTCGTTGCTCTGAACCCCTTTCGCACTCTGCTTCAGGCAATGAACGATTGCCTATCCGCTTGAAACCTCTTATTACACCGTCTTACTTTGCTTTCGATGTGTGTCATTTGTTCAACTCGAGAGATACTCGTATGTTCATACTTGGGTAAACTCTAAAAGATTTTCCCTTGTAACATCCTATCGTTGTAGAGCTGCCCCTTACCTATTCGTAAGTACGATGGAGATCCCGAAGAAAGGATGACAAATTGATCATGGTGACTTGAAGCAGTGAAATGAAGACATCAACGAAAGGGATCAACCTCTTCGAAAGGGAAGCCAAGACCGAGAACACTCGCTAGAATTTCGTAACCAGAACCTTCCCCCTTACCCCTCTCTTAAATCTCGGGACGAGATTTCTTGTAGTGGAGGAGATTTGTAACGCCCGGGTGGTTATGCTACAGTAATCGTCCCGGTTAGGTTAAATAACCTCTCGTTAATTCGGACCCGTCCTAAAACAAAATTTAAAACTAAAACAAATGATAACGAGTTCCGAAAATAAGTTCTAAAATGTTCTGGGGTTTTCTAAAATAACTAACCTAATATTGGTGGGGTGCAATAATTTTTACAAAATGCCAGAGCATTTTAAATAAACCAATAACAGAAAAGGAAAATAATAAATGAAAAGCAAAATAAAAGAGAGGGGGATAACCCCCCCCTGGCCCAGCCAGCCGGCCCCCTCCCCACTCCCCCTTTTGGCCCATTCCCCTCCCCCCCCATGGGCCGGCCCACCGGCCCAGCCGCCGGCCGCATAACCCCCCCACCCCTGCGGATAACCCTAGCCACCGACCGCACTCCCCCCCCCCCCGCGCCCCCTCGCCCCTCTCCTCTCCCCGATCGGATCGGGGGCGGAGACCACCCCCCCCGACCGGACCACCCCGCCGCGCCACTCCCACCTCGCCGCCGACCCCCGCCGCCCACTGCGGCCCCGGGCCTCCCCTCCTCCTCCGACGCCGCCCGGAGGCTCCCCTCCCTCCCCTCCGTCGCCTCCCCGAGCCCGCGCGGCCTCCGCCGCCGCGGCTCGGCCTCGTCGCCCCGTCGCCGGCGCGCTCCCCCGACCCCCTCCCCAACGGTCTTCCCCGCCCCCCATCGAGCCCACCGGCCGAGCCCCTGCCTCCCCCTGTGAGGCTCCCCTCTCGCCCCCTCTCTTCCCCCTCCCCCGTCGGCGACGGTTCCGGCCTCCGCGCCGCACCGACGCCCCCTCCGGCTCCCTCCCGCTCGTCGCCGTGGCCCCCGACCGGCCCCGTCGCCGGCTCCGCCCCCCCGCGGCTGCGCACCGACGCGCCACACCCCCCCCCCCCGCGCACGACGCTCGGCCCCGGCCCGAGCCCCCACCCCGTTCGCCCTCCCCGACTCGCCGGCGTCGCTCGCCGCCGGCGGCCGCGTCGTGGCCTCGGCCGCGCCGGCCCCGTGCCTCGGGCGCCCCCGATCCGCCCCTGGGTCGCGCCCCGACCGGCCCTGGTTCGTGCCCGATTCGGGCAACGCCCGCGTCGCCCGCACCCACCGCCCGTTTGGCCTCAGGCCACTGACGTGGGGCCCCCACCCCCACCCCAAATAAATAAAAAAAAACAAAAACAAAGAACGTTTTAAATAAAAACAGAAGCTAAAATGGAAATAGAAATGAATTAAATTAATTAGCTAATTAATTAATTAATTAATTAATTAAGCAATTAATTAATCTAGTTAATTCCGGATTAATTAACCCTAATCATTAGTTAAATTAATTGGGTAATTAATTAAACTAATTAATTTTGAATTAATTAACACTAATCATTAATTAACTTAATTAACTAAGGTTAGTTAAACTTTGATTAGGTTAATAAGTTAATAGTGAATGACATGCGGGACCCACCTGTCCGGGTTGACTTAGTCAACCCTGTTGACTGATGATGTCAGCATGACATCATGCTGATGTCATAAATGCAATTTCGAAATTAATTAAATAATTAATTAAATTCCTGAAATTAATAAAATCTTTTAAAAATCATATCTTTTAATCCGTAATCCCGATTAAAATATTTTCAACATGAAAGTTGCTCAGAACGACGAGACGATTCCGGATACGCAGTCCGTTCGTCCACCACACCCCCCTAACCTATCGAACCCGCAACTTTCCCCCTCCGGCTCCTCTGCCCGAAAACACGAAACACCGGGAATACTTTCCCGGATGATTCCCCCTTGACCAGTACCACCTTATACCACGTTAGGGCACGCTTAGCATCGCTTCTTGACATGTCATGCATCGATATGCATCTGTTTACTTGGTATTCATTGTTTCTTCCCCCTCTTCTCTCCGGTAGACTACGAGACCGACGCTGCTGCTGCCCAGTTCGACTACGGAGTTGACGACCCCTCTCTCTTGCCAGAGCAACCAGGCAAGCCCCCCCCTTGATCACCAGATATCGCCTATTCTCCTCTATACTGCTTGCATTAGAGTAGTGTACCATGTTACTGCTTTCGTTAATCCTATTCTGATGCATAGCTTGACATTGTCGCTACATCTGTTGATACCTTACCTGCAATCCTAAATGCTTAGTATAGGATGCTAGTTTATCATCATTGGCCCTACATTCTTGTCAGTCTGCCTTGCTATACTATCGGGCCGTGATCACTTGGGAGGTGATCACGGGTATATGCTATACATACATACATACTATACAGATGGTGACTAAAGTCGGGTCAGCTCATTGAGTACCCGCAAGTGATTCTGACGAGGGGGCTGAAAGGACAGGTGGCTCCATCCCGGTAGAGGTGGGCCTGGGTTCCCGACGGCCCTCGACTGTTACTTTGTGGCGGAGCGACAGGGCAGGTTGAGACCACCTAGGAGACAGGTGGGCCTGGCCCTGTTCAGCGTTCGCGGATACTTAACAGGCTTAACGAGATCTTGGTATTTGATCTGAGTCTGGCTACGAGCCTATACGCACTAACCATCTACGTGGGAGTAGTTATGGGTATCCCGACGTCGTGGTATCAGCCGAAGCACTTCAGACGTCAGCGACGGAGCGGCGCGCGCCGAATTGGACTGGAACGCCACTAGGCTAGGTCTGCTTTCGGCCGCCCTCGCAACGTGCAGGTGTGCTCAGGGCGATGGGCCCAGACCCCTGCGCGCTTAGGTTTAGACCGGCGTGCTGGCCTCTCTGTTTTGCCTAGGTGGGGCTGCGACGTGTTGATCTTCCGCGGCCGGGCATGACCCAGGAAAGTGTGTCCGGCCAAATGGGATCGAGCGTGTTGGGCTATGTGGTGCACCCCTGCAGGGAAGTTAATCTATTCGAATAGCCGTGATCTTCGGTAACAGGACGACTTGGAGTTGTACCTTGACCTTATGACAACTAGAACCGGATACTTAATAAAACACACCCTTCCAAGTGCCAGATACAACCCGGTGATCGCTTTTCCGCAGGGCGACGAGGAGAGGATCGCCGGGTAGGATTATGCTATGAGATGCTATTTGGAGATGCTACTTGGAGACTCTACTTAGAGATGCTACTTGGAGGACTTCAATCTACTCTCTTCTACATGCTGCAAGACGGAGGCTGCCAGAAGCGTAGTCTTCGACAGGATTAGCTACCCCCCTCTTATTCTGGCATTCTGCAGTTCAGTCCACTGATATGGCCTCCTTACACATCTACCCATGCATATGTAGCGTAGCTCCTTGCTTGCGAGTACTTTGGATGAGTACTCACGGTTGCTTTTCTCCCTCTTTTCCCCTTTCCCTTCTACCTGGTTGTCGCAACCAGATGTTGGAGTCCAGGAGCCAGACGCCACCGTCGACGACGACCCTTACTACACCGGAGGTGCCTACTACTACGTGCAGCCTGCTGACGACGACCAGGTGTGACCTAGGAGGATCCCAGGCAGGAGGCCTGCGCCTCTTTCGATCTGTATCCCAGTTTGTGCTAGCCTTCTTAAGGCAAACTTGTTTAACTTATGTCTGTACTCAGATATTGTTGCTTCCGCTGACTCGTCTATGATCGAGCACTTGTATTCGAGCCCTCGAGGCCCCTGGCTTGTATTATGATGCTTGTATGACTTATTTTATGTGTAGAGTTGTGTTGTGATATCTTCCCGTGAGTCCCTGATCTTGATCGTACACATTTGCGTGCATGATTAGTGTACGATTGAATCGGGGGCGTCACATAATGACTGAGGCTGGATACCGTTGGTATCCTGAGTACACGGTCGAAGAGCAATTCCGAGACTTTAATCAAAGCCAGTATCTCTGCACTGTCAGGATATTTCCATCTTATCCTGGGTCCACCGAGCCCCTTCACTGCTCCTATGGACTCGGGGTTACTATTGAGATGGCTGTGCAGGACGCCGCCTACTCTATGATGACCATCATGCGAGTCAGATCTGGTCTATTTCGGGACTCTGATTTCCGGTATATGCCAGGATCACTTCCGGGAGCACAAGGGTATCTCCAGGCTATCTATGCTGACCCCACTCAGGAGGATTCACGGACTCGCACCACTGCTGAGATGCTCGAGGATAAGGACCGTGAAAATCGGGCCTTGAGGTTAGAGCTCTTCAATACCCGTGCTGACCATTGGGCCACGTTGACTCGGTTTGCACCGGCGGTGCAAGCTGGATATTCGGATATGCGCGATCTCTATCCTGTGAGATCTCCTTTGCCAGACGTGATGGGTTGGCGTGATGTAGGAGGCATCACCCCACCTCGCGGTCCCCGCAGGCCACCGTCTGTTGGTCCAAGACCTCATCCTAGCCCCTATGGCCCACAAGCTCCGCGAGATCGTCTGTTTCGGATGATCATGTTGAGCTTCCAGGCTATGGAGGTGACTTCTACGAGGACTACTACGGATCGGTCTGAGTTAGTGGTAGTATCACTAGTCCGCACTATCTGTGTCGTCTATCGTCCCGCGTGACTCGTGGGATATGACCTAGTTTGTACTCTTTCCGGAGGTGTAGAAAAATAATGTATAGGAGCTTGGGATGCCTCCGATGAGATGTAATCCTCTTTTCACCGTAATAGTACTTTGTTTGGTCTTGTACTAAACCCTGTATGGTGTGTATGACGATGGAATAAAGAAGCAGTTTCTGTATCTACCATGTCATACGGATGATCATCTTGCATTTCGAGTTATTCCTTACATTTTGTATCCTATGTCGGAATTTTATCATTCTGACTGAATCATTGTCTTGTTTACCTAGGATGGTCAACACGCGCACTAACCCTGCTCCTCAAGAGCAGGCCGAAGGCAGTGAAGTCAGGGATGCAAATCTGCCTCATCCCCCTTCCCTAGCCGAGGTTATGATGGAAGCTGAGAGAAACAAGCGGGAGACCAACCGTTTGTTGGAGCGTATTGAACAGAACACAGCACACCATCAGAGGACTAACGTGGTGTCACTCAGTGATTTTATCAAATTACATCCACCCACGTTCCATCACTCCGTCGAGCCTCTCGACGCTGATGATTGGCTTCGCAGTATCTCTCACAAGCTGCGTTCCGCGCTAGTAGCTGAGGCTGACAAGGTCACCTTTGCTGCATATCATCTTGAAGGCCCCGCCAGTCTATGGTGGGAGAATTATGGAGCTATGCGCCCAGCGGACCATGTCACTACTTGGGCTGAATTCAGTGAGGCTTTCCGTGAACATCACATTCCGGAGGGTCTCATGGACCGTAAACGTGAGGAATTTTGCAATTTCACCCAAGGCCGACTCTCTGTGGATGCTTACAGCAGGGAGTTTGGTAACCTCGCACGATATGCAACTGAGGAAGTTTCTACTGATGCCAAGAAGCAAGCAAGGTTCCGTAAGGGACTTAGTCCTGAGCTTCGCCGCGACCTCCGTCTGCATGAGTGCACATCTTTTCAGAAGCTTGTTAACAAGGCCATCAGTGCTGAAACTGGTCAGACTGATTATGACGCAACACGCAAGCATGGCCGTGACATGGGTTCCTCATCCGGTGCTGGTCCTCAGAAGCGCCGCGTGTGGGTGCCCAACACCGCCCTGCCACCCAGGTTCACACCGAGGCCATCTTTCCAGGCGCCTCGCCCTGTTCAACAGTCTGCTCCAGCCAAGCCCTATGGGGGTCCAACCAACAATGCTCCTCCACGTACCAGTTCCGTGACTTGTTTCAAGTGTGGGGAATCTGGCCACTATATGCGTGAGTGTCCCCAGACCAACCCCAACCAATCTGCTAAAGCTGTTGGCCGTGGCAAGCCGACAGGGAAAGTGTTCCACGCCAAGCCGGCCACCGCCTCACGTGGCCATGTCAACTGTATCTCTGCCGAAGAAGCTCAAGAAGATCCCAACGTCGTTCTCGGTACGCTCCTTGTTAATTGCCACCCGGCATCTGTTCTTTTCGATACAGGAGCCTCTCATTCATTTATATCCGAGAACTATGCTCGTTTGCATAACACCGCATTCTGTGACATGCCATCCACTATGGAAATTTCTACTCCTGGTTCTAGATGGCAGACCTCCAGGGTAAGTTATGGAAATGAAATCCAAGTCGACAGACTTGTTTTCCTTGCATCTTTGATAGCTCTCAAATTTTCAGATATTAATATCATTTTGGGTATGGACTGGATGTCAGCTCATCATGCCAAAATTGATTGCTTCTCTAGGACTGTTCAACTCACTCATCCTTCGGGGAAGATAGTCAATGTCTTGACCCGATTAGCCAAGCGACAATTATATTCTCTTAACGCCAGCCCTTTGCCAGACCTTGAGGACGTTCCGGTAGTCCGTGACTTCCCGGATGTCTTCCCAGAGGAATTGCCAGGTGTTCCACCTGACAGGGATGTTGAGTTCGTAATAGACCTCATTCCAGGAACCGTTCCGATTGCTAGAAGACCCTATAAGATGGCACCACTAGAACTAGCCGAGCTTAAGAAACAACTCGATGAGTCCTTGAAAAAGGGTTTCATCCGACCTAGTTCATCTCCGTGGGCTTGCCCCGTCCTCTTCGTCAAGAAGAAGGATGGTACGGACCGGATGGTTGTAGATTATCGACCTGTCAATTTGGTCACAATCAAGAACAAATATCCGCTCCCCAGGATCAACGACCTGTATGATCAGCTCGCTGGATCCTCAGTCTTCTCCAAAATGGATTTGAGGTTGGGCTACCATCAAATTAAAATCAGAAACGGGGACATCCCTAAAACGGCCTTTGTTACTCGTTATGGCCAATACGAGTACACCGTCATGTCCTTCGGTTTAACCAACGCCCCAGCCACCTTTTCTCGGTTAATGAACTCAATCTTCATGGAGTATTTGGATAAATTCGTCGTAGTTTATCTCGATGATATACTCATCTACTCCAAGAACGAGGAAGAACATGCCGAACATCTAAGGCTAGTGTTGAAGAAACTTCGAGAGCACCGCCTTTATGCCAAGTTTTCCAAATGTGAATTCTGGTTGTCGGAAGTGACCTATCTGGGTCATGTAATATCTGGTAAAGGTATTGCTGTTAACCCTGAGCGAGTTCAAGCCGTCCTTAATTGGACTCCACCTGAATCGGTCAAGCAAGTTCGGAGTTTCCTGGGCTTAGCGAGCTATTGTCGTCGCTTTGTCGAGAACTTCTCCAAAGTTGCCAAACCTCTAACCGAACTCCTCAAGAAAGATAAGAAGTTCGAATGGACTCCACAATGTGAGCACAGCTTTCAGGAACTGAAAAGACGCCTGACTTCTGCTCCCGTACTGGTACCGCCAGACTTCTCCAAGGACTTTGTTATCTACTGCGACGCCTCGCGACAAGGACTAGGTTGCATTCTCATGCAAGATCGACACGTAATTGCCTACGCTTCACGGCAATTGCACCCACATGAGGAGAATTATCCTACTCATGATCTAGAGCTTGCAGCCGTAGTCTATGCACTTAAGACCTGGCGACATTACCTCCTCGGTAACCGTTGCGAAATATTCACTGATCACCAAAGTCTGAAGTACATTTTCACCCAACCGGATTTGAATCTCAGGCAAAGACGTTGGGTTGAGTTGATCACAGATTTCGACTTAGGAATAACTTACACCCCAGGGAAAGCCAACGTCATGGCTGATGCGCTAAGTCGTAAATCTTATTGTAACAACCTGATGTTACAACAAAGTCAACCGCTTCTCCATGAGGAATTTCGGAAGCTTAACCTTCACATTGTTCCTCAAGGATTTCTTTCCACCTTGGTGGCGAAACCTACTCTTACGGATCAAATCATCGCTGCCCAGAAGCGAGATAAGGGAATATCTAAAATCAAAGAGAACATTGCTAGCGGAGGTGCTAGTTGTTTCTCTACAAATGATCATGGTGTTGTGTACTTTGAGAACCGTCTAGTGGTTCCCAAGAACCAGCATCTACGGCAGTTAATCCTTAAGGAGGCTCATGAATCTCCTCTCACCATTCATCCCGGTAGTACCAAGATGTATCAGGACCTACGCCAGAGGTTCTGGTGGACCAGGATGAAGAGAGAAATTGCTCAGTATATTGCTAATTGCGACGTCTGTCGTCGAGTAAAAGCAGAGCATCAACGGCCTGCTGGCACCCTTCAACCCTTAGCTATTCCTGAATGGAAATGGGATAAAATTGGTATGGATTTCATTACCGGTTTTCCCAGGACCAAGAGAGGGAATAATGCTATCTTCGTCGTTGTCGATCGTCTTTCCAAAGTAGCCCATTTCCTACCTGTTCGTGAGAGTATAACCGCTAGTCAATTGGCAGACTTATACATCTCCCGGATAGTGTCTCTCCATGGTGTTCCTTTGGAAATTAATTCGGATCGAGGAAGTCTTTTCACCTCTCGATTTTGGGAAAGTTTCCAAAATGCTATGGGAACCCGTCTCTCCTTTAGCACCGCTTTCCACCCTCAGTCGAGTGGTCAAGTGGAACGCGTCAACCAGATTCTAGAAGACATGCTTCGAGCCTCTGTTATCTCATTCGGAATGGATTGGGAGAAGTGCCTTCCATTTGCCGAATTCGCTTACAACAACAGCTATCAATCTAGCTTGGGTAAAGCCCCTTTTGAAGTTCTCTATGGACGACGGTGTCGAACACCCCTTAACTGGTCAGAGACCGGGGAAAGACAATTCTTTGGCCCGGATATGATTCAAGAAGCAGAAGAGCAAGTTCGCATCGTTCGTGAAAAGTTGAAAACAGCCCAATCCCGTCAAAAGAGTCAATATGACCGAAAACATAAGGCTATGACTTTCGAGGTTGACGAGAAGGCTTACCTTCGGGTTACCCCTCTGAAGGGAACCCATCGTTTCGGTATCAAAGGCAAATTGGCTCCTCGTTACATTGGACCTTTTCGCATTCTCGCCAAACGAGGAGAAGTTGCCTACCAGTTGGAACTACCTCCGCACCTCTCCAGAGTCCACGATGTCTTCCACGTTTCTCAACTCAGGCGTTGCTTCTCGGATCCTATCCGTGGAGTGGACCACGAAACGCTTGATCTCCAAGATAATCTTACATATCGAGAGTACCCCATTCGTATCCTCGATCAGGCCGAGCGTACCACTCGACGTCATAATATCAAGTTTCTCAAAGTTCAATGGTCGCACCATTCTGAGGATGAAGCAACTTGGGAAAGGGAGGATCGTCTTCGACTTGAGTATCCCGCCTTCTTTCCGGAGGAACCCAAATCTCGGGACGAGATTCTGTTGAGTGGGGGTGAGTTGTCACACCCTAGCTAGCCATGCATTAGAGTGTTGCATCATGTTTACTCTTTCATCAGAAACCTGAAATGGGGATGACAGAACCCCCAGTCCCCTCTGAAACCAATTAGGGTTTACTAAAAACTTTTTCAATGAACCTGAAATGCCCTTCTAAAATGCCCATCATTTTTGTCTTGGTTCAGAACCTCTGCCAAAAGTGATGCACATTTTCCTAGGCCATCTTAGGGTTTTTGAATTAACTCATAAATATTTGAATTTGGGCATTTAAAATTATATAAAATATTTAAATGCTCAAATAACTCCAAACTAAAATGTTTCATGTTGGAAATAATCCAACTATGGACCAGGAGTAGTTTGGTGATTTTTGGAGTTGCCTAAGTATTTTATTTAATTCAACAAAGTTGCAGAAGTATTAAAAAAACAGAAAACAGAAGAAATGGAAAAGGCTTACCTGTCGCCCAGCACCCGGCCCACCTGCCGGCCCAGCCCAGCACCGCGCCAGCGAGCTGCTTGCCGGCCAGGCAGGCAGGCAGGTGCTCGACGGCGAGCACCGCATGGGTGCCACGCACCTGCTCGCCGCCTCGCCGCCTCCCTCGCCCGGCTAACGCCGTGAATCGGCCTCCCTCTCTCCCCCGAACCCCCAGACACCCCCTCTCCTCTCCAGCTCCTCTCCCTCGCTCTCCCACGCCATGGCCGACGCCATCGCCGCCACCCCCTCGGCGTAGCCACGTCCTCCGTCAACCCCACGCCGTGCCGCCGTGTCCAGGAGCTTCGCCGCCGTCCACTTCATCGAGCTAGCCGAGCCCCGTGTGCTCGAGCGGCCCGAGACCACCGCACCGACCTCGCCCGAGCTCGCCGTCGCCGGAGATCCCCTTCAACGCCGTCGCCGCCTCAGCTCGTCCCCGACCCCGCCGGTGGCCTCTACGGGAGCGCTGTGAGCCTAGCTACCCCTCCGACCCTCTCTCTCTCATTCCCGAGCCGTGTAGCCACCGCACGAAGATCACACGCACGCACCGCCGCGGATCTCGTCGCCGACGTGCTTCCGGCCATCCTCCGGCCAACCCGCGGTGTCCAACGCACTCACCACGCTGCGTTAGGCCCAACCGTGCACTCCCCGCACCTCACCGATCCCCCTAGCGACAAGTTCGACTTTGGCCGAACTCCGGTGGCCGCCAAAGTCGTCGCCGGCGCCAACTCCGGCCACCCCGACCCCAACGGACTCCACCAAGAGCTGCGGCTCGACCTCAGCTCCGCTCCGGTGCCCTCCGCGGCTCGTTTGGTTGCCGGAACGGCAAAAATCACTTCCGCCGCCGCGTCGGGCTCGCCGGCGGCTAAACGCCGGTGCAGCCGACCCGGGTTTGACCACGGGTGGGCCCTGGTTGACTCCCCTGAGTCAATGACAGGTGGGGCCCAGCCCTGTTAATTAAACAGGTTTAGTTTTAATTAAACTTTAATTAAAATAATCACCCTGACATGCGGGACCCACTGTCAGGTTTGACCCTGACGTGTTCCGTTGACCTGCTGACGTCACACTGACGTCAGGCTGACGCAATAATTGATTTTCTGGAATTATTCTAATATAGGAAATTCCAGAATATAATTTAAACTTCAAAAATTCATAACTTTTATTCTGTAACTCCAAATCAGACAAATTATATATGAAAAATGATCAGAAAAATCCAATCTATCCATCTGTACTATTTTCATGCATGACTAAACAAGTTAACTTGATGTTTAATGCAGAACAAGGAAAAACACTTTAAAGGGCCATGTTTGAGTTTGAAATTTGAATCTTTGATTCAAATTGGTTCAAACCCTTCTGGTCTTAGTTGCATTAGCCCAACACACTCATATTGCTATGTTTCATGCATGCATCATATTGTTGCACATTGTTTGGTGATGGTTGTATATCGGTGTTCTTGCGGCAGGATCTGCCCCCGAGGAGTACCGTGATTACCCTAACGAAGAACCGTATCAGTGCATCGAACCATCAGGCAAGCAACCAACCATTTGATCATATCGATACAATCCCATGTTCTCGCTCCTGCTCTCTTTTACTGCATTAAGACAACGCGTTTCAAACTGCTGTGTGCTACGGTAGTTGAACCCACTTCCTCTGCATGACCTGTCATTGCCACAGTAACTAGATGAAACCCACTAGCATGTGTAGGAGTTGATTGAGCCATATGTATGTGTTGTTCCTACCTTGCTATGCCTGCTATGCTTAGAGTCGTGTCAGGTCTGGTTCATCTGGGTGATGGGCTAGAGTGAAATGTTTATGTCGGTAATGAGAGTGGTGTGGTGAACACGATTTGGTAAAGGTATCGATGAGAGGCCATGTAGGAGTACATGGTGGGTTGTTTCATTGAAGCCGACCTTAAGCACTGAGATCTGTATGTGTGATTTAAGATACAGCTACTACCATGCATTGGGCCCTGAAATATGACCCCGCTCGACTTCTTATTCACCCTAGCTCTCTGTCCAGGAGTTGCAAGTAGTTTCTGGTGTTTGTAGCCTACTGGAGGCCGTGGACAGCGCTGACCGTAGGGGTGGGCTGTGATGCGGTAGGTACGTGGCCGGGTGTACCGAATACCCGTTAGGTATCTCGGGAACCCTGTTCACATCGTTCGGGGCCGTATGGGAAACCTCGGCCGGACTCCCTGCGGATGGAACCTGGATAGGCGATAAACCTGGACTAGAGGCTTAGGTGTTTAGGTAGGTCGTGGTCTACACCCACGTCGGCTTTCGCTTGAAGTCTGCCGAGCACATGTCGTGTGCAGACGCTAAGTGGTGGAAACATGTATGAAGAAGTACACCCCTGCAGGGTTATCATGATCTATTCGAATAGCCGCGTCCGCGGTAAAGGACTACTTGGTTGCCTATACAGTTCATAGACAAGTAAATGGAAACTGCTAAAAGCCTCAAGATAAGTGTGAGTGCCGAGGATGGCTCTACCGTAGGGAGACGGAGGTGGATCCTCGGTAGTGTATTGAAGTGGTGAGTAGTGGACTCGTGTACGCAAAACCATTTCAAGTTGGAGTCTCGTAGATTAGCCTAGCCAAGAGTCAAAGCTGGCTTGCTGCAACAACTCCACCAACCCTTCTTGATAATATGCATGTATGTAGGTTCTGATGTAAGTCTTGCTGAGTACCTTTGTACTCATGTTGCTATAATTTACATTTTACAGAAGACGCTGCAACCCCTTCTGATGGGTTCTACGTAGACGTTGACATCAACGAGTAGGCTAAAGGCCCAGGTGGTGATCCTGAGCTTGTGAAGGACCACGTAGTATAGCTAGGCTTTCCAAGCCTCTTTTATCTTTCTAGTTGTCTGTACTCAGACAAGTTACTTCCGCTGCTGGTTTGTATGACTGTATGACTTGAATGCTGGGTCGTGTGACCCGTACCTTTGTGTATGTTATGTATGGCTCTCTGAGCCTTAAATAAAGTACTTGTGTCGTAGAGTCATGTTGTGATGCTTCGTTGTATTTGCACATATCGAGCATATTGTGTGTATGATTGAAATGCTTGGTATGTGTGGCATCTGACTATCTAGTTGTTTATCTTTAGTAGCCTCTCTTACCGGGAAATGTCTCCTGGTGTTACCGCTGAGCCATGGTAGCTTGCTACTGCTCTGGAACACTTAGGCTGGCCGGCATGTGTCCTTCCTCGTTCCGGTGTCTGTCCCTTCGGGGAAATGTCACGCATTGAGTACCGGAGTCCTATTAGCCCGCTACAGCCCGGTTTACCGGAGTCCTGCTAGCCCGGTGCTACAGCCCGGACCCACTTGCTGATGACCGACACGTTCGAAGCTGGGTCATGGATGCCTGTCCCTGTAAGTCTGTGCCACTTTGGGTTTATGACTAGTCATGTCAGCCCGGGCTCCTTATCATATGGATGCTAGCGACACTATCATATACGTGAGCCAAAAGGCGCAAACGGTCCCGGGCAAAGGTAAGGCAACACCCGTGGGGATACCGTGCGTGAGGCCGCAAAGTGATATGAGGTGTTACCGGCTAGATCGATGTGACATCGAGTCGGGGTCCTGACAACTAAACTGAGATACTAAATTAGATGCTATGTATATATTTTACAGAAACTAAAATAAAAGGTGACTAAAGTAAAACAGGAAAGAATAAATAAAAAGAAAAGAACAAATAGAAAACAAAAGAAAGAAAAAGGAGAAAGAAAACCCCCCTGCCCCCCTGGGCTTCGGCCCAGCTCACCGGCCTCTCGGCCCTCCTGGCGACCGGCCGGCCCAGCCCCCCCCCCCTCTCTGGCCAAGTTGGCCACTACACCAGGCCCAACCCACCCCATCCTCCCTTATCCCCTCCCACGCCCCGAAATATCTGCAGACCACCCCACTCCCCCGATCCACCTCACCCTCTCGCTCTCTCGATCTGGATCGGGAGATCCCCCCTCGCCTCCGCCCGATGGCCCTCGTCCCTGCCCAGGTGGTGCCGCCGCCGTTCGACCCCGACGGACGCCTTGCCCTCCACCTGAAGCTCGCCGCCTCGTTGCGTCGCCCAGACCCGAGCCGGCGCCCCGCCACCTCGCCTCGAAGTCGCCCCGCCACCTCGACCACGCCTCCCCACCGGACTGCCTCCTCGCCTACGACGTCGCTGTCCCCGTCCCCCACCTCGAGCACCATTGCCACGTGCCCTACGCTCCGATGTGAGCCCCTCGCCAACCCCCCCCCCCTCGTCTCCGTCGTCGAACGTGGCCGCCGCTCCCTGTTGCGGATGCTGCCTGGCCCGTGCTCCCGTGCTTCCCTGCGCCATCCCGCGGTCGCCCCATCTTGGTCCGCCGTGGCCGTGCCACCCCGCTCTTGCTTGCTTCCCGCGTCGGGTGTGGCCACCGGACCGCGCGTCCCTGGCCACGCCCGCCAGGCCCTGCGCCTCGCCGCCCCAGTCCTCGCGGCTCCGACCGGCCGCGCCATGGCCGCCGGCGCGCGCCCTCCTGGGCGCCCGAGTGCTCCCCGCCCCTGGTGGCCTCGGGCACGCACGCCCGCACCCGTCGCCCGCTAGGCCACTAGGGTCTATGACACCGGGGCCCCATGCCCCTGTTAAAAAAACGAAAATTAAAAAGAAATGAAAATGTAATTAATAAAAACATTAATTAGTTAATTAATTAATTAGTAAAATACTTAAGTTAATTAATCATGTTTAAATTAAACTAATCAATTAGTTAATTTAATTAAGCAGTAATCAATCAGCTAAACCCTACTTAAACTAAAAAGTGTATGACATGCGGGACCCACACGTAGTTGACTCAGTCAACTGCGCAGTTGACTGCTGACGTCAGCATGTTGTCATGCTGACGTCATCTTTTACTATTCTGGATAATGTTGAGATAAATAATTAAATAAATCCTAAAAATGATTTAAATCTTTTAAAATTAATAGAAAATAAACCGTAGCTCCGATGAAAAAACTTTATACATGAAAGTTGCTCAGAACGACGAGACGAATCCGGATACGCAGTCTGTTTGTCCGCCACACACCCCTAACCTATCGAACTCGCAACTTTCCCCCTCCGGCTCCTCTGTCCGAAAACACGAAACACCGGGGATCTTTTCCCGGATGTTTCCCCCCTTAACCGGTACCACCTCATACCGCGTTAGGGAACCCCTAGCACCGTTACTTGTCTTATCATGCACCGTCATGCTTATGTTTGTATTATATTTATTGTTTCTTCCCCCTCTTCTCTCTGGTAGACTACGAGACCGACGCTGCTGCTGCCCAGTTCGACTACAGAGTTGACGACCCCTCTCTCTTGCCAGAGCAACCAGGCAAGCCCCCCCCCCTTGATCACCAGATATCGCCTATTCTACTCTATACTGCTTGCATTAGAGTAGTGTAGCATGTTACTGTTTTCAGTTAACCCTATACTGCTGCATGGCCTGTCCTTGCTACTACTGTTGTTACCTTTATCTGCTATCCTACTGCTTAGTATAGGATGCTAGTGTTCCATCAGTGGCCCTACATTCTTGTCCGTCTGCCATGCTATACTACTGGGCTGTGATCACTTCGGGAGGTGATCACGGGCATATACTATATACTTTACACTGTTACATTACCTGTGATACTGTTCGGAGATGGGGGCTGAAAGGACAGGTGGCTCCATCCCGGTAGAGGTGGGCCTGGGTTCCCGACGGCCCCCGACTGTTACTTGTGGCGGAGCGACAGGGCAGGTTGAGACCACCTAGGAGAGAGGTGGGCCTGGCCCTGTTCGGCGTTCGCGGATACTTAACACGCTTAACGAGATCTTGGTATTTGATCTGAGTTGGCTACGAGCCTATACGCACTAACCATCTACGTGGGAGTAGTTATGGGTATCCCGGCGTCGTGGTATCAGCCGAAGCACTTCAGACGTCAGCGACGGAGCGGCGCGCGCCGGATTGGACTGGAACGCCTGCTAGGCTAGGTCTGCTTCCGGCCGCCCTCGCAACGTGCAGGTGTGCTATGGGCGATGGGCCCAGACCCCTGTGCGCTTAGGTTTAGACCGGCGTGCTAGCCTCTCTGTTTTGCCTAGGTGGGGCCGCGACGTGTTGATCTTTCGAGGCCGGGCATGACCCAGGAAAGCGTGTCCGGCCAAATGGGATCAAGCGTGTTGGGTAAGTTGGTGCACCCCTGCAGGGAAGTTAATCTATTCGAATAGCCGTGATCTTCGGTAACAGGACGACTTGGAGTTGTACCTTGACCTTATGACAACTAGAACAGGATACTTAATAAAACACACCCTTCCAAGTTCCACAGACAACCCGGTGATCGCTTTTCGACAGGGCGACGAGGGGAGGATCGCCGTGTAGGATTATGCTATGCGATGCTACTTGAGATGCTACTGGAGATGCTACTTGGAGATGCTACTTGGAGATGCTACTTGGAGGACTTCAACCTACCCTCTTCTACCTGTTGCAAGACGAAGGTGACCCGAAGCGTAGTCTTCGATAAGACTAGCTATCCCCCTCTTATTCTGGCATTTCTGCAGTTCAGTCCACTGATATGGCCTTTTACACATATACCCATGCATATGTAGTGTAGCTCCTTGCTTGCGAGTACTTTGGATGAGTACTCACGGTTTCTTTTCTCCCTCTTTTCCCCTTTCCCTTCTACCTGGTTGTCGCAACCAGATGCTGGAGCCCTGGAGCCAGACACCACCGTCGACGACGACCCCTACTACACCGGAGGTGCCTACTACTACGTGCAGCCCGCTGACGACGACCAGGAGTAGTTAGGAGGATCCCAGGCAGGAGGCCTGCGCCTCTTTCGATCTGTATCCCAGTTTGTGCTAGCCTTCTTAAGGCAAACTTGTTTAACTTATGTCTGTAATCAGATATTGTTGCTTCCGCTGACTCGTCTATGATCGAGCACTTGTATTATGATGCTTGTATTATGATGCTTGTATGACTTATTTTTGTTTTAGAGTTGTGTTGTGATATCTTCCCGTGAGTCCCTGATCTTGATCGTACACATTTGCGTGCATGATTAGTGTACGATTAAACCGGGGGCGTCACACCATCACTTGGCCTTTTGCGATCTGGGGACTTGATATGGTCGGACCCCTTAAAGCATGAAGCCATAAGAAAAAATATTTGTTGGTCATGGTGGATAAATTCACTAAATGGATAGAGGCCAAACCAGTCAAAATGGCCGAAGTCGGGCCAGTGATAGACTTTATATCCGGCGTTGTGCACCGTTATGGTGTTCCACGCAGCAGCATCACCGACAGCGTGTCCAATTTCATATACGATGAGGTGAAGGCCTGGTGTGCCAATCTGGGCATCAAGCTCGACTACGCCTCTGTCTACCACCCACAAACCAACGGTCAGGTCGAACGCGCCAATGGTCTTATTATGAGCGGCATTAAACCCAGATTAGTGCGGGCTTTGAAAGAATCAGACAAGCACTGGGTGGAGGAGCTCAACTTCGTACTCTGGGGGCTGCGGACCACGCCCAATCGTTCTACTGGATATACACCTTTTTTCATGGTGTACGGCGCAGAGGCTGTGTTACCCTGCGACATTATTCATGACTCACCTCGAGTGGGCATGTATGAAGAGAGAGAGGCCGAGCTCGATCGGCAGGATAGCTTAGATGCCCTGGAGGAGGATTGCAACGTCGCGAAGGCCCGTTCCACATTTTATTAACAACAAGCTCATAGGTATCAAAGCAGAGAAGTGCGGGCCAACACTTATAATATTGGTGAACTCGTTCTACGCTTGCCGGAGAAGAAAAAGGACAAACTCAAGCCCAAGTGGGAGGGTCCCTTCATCATCTATGAAGTTCTCAGCGGAGGAGCGCACCGCCTACGTGACGCATCAGACAACCACCTAGAGCCGAAGCCATGGAACACGGCCAGACTCCATAGATTCTATGCCTAGCGCCGGACTCTTCGTTCGTCTCCTTTTTCCGCCTTTTTTGTTTCCATTATTTATTTTCCTCTCTTTTCACTTTCATTTCTTAAAGCCGTAAAGCTCTTGTACGGTTAAACCGTACATCTACAATGCATACAATTCTTAATATGTATGTAAATTATACCTGGGGGCTTCTTGTACAGAAGCTTATTACTATCATTTTTCGAGCATCAAGCTCGCCACATATGTGTATTTTCGACATATGTACCTTTTCTTCACCATTATATGCATCAATATGACTTAAGTTTTGGCCAAGCTGGGTTGTCTAGCTCCTGTGCTTATGCCCTACGTTCCCGTTAGTTCGGCTAGGGCATAAAGGGAGCACCTCTGCGATTGTTACTTCCGGGTCATCCGGATGTGTACCTCAAACTGGGTGAAGCCGAAAGCTAGCATTCATAAGGGAATATTCGGTCGATGGACTAAAGATGTTTTTACTTGTCACTTTATGAACCCCCGGATGCTATGTATGTTGTGGTTTTTTCAAACACAATTTGGACGTGCACATTAATGCATGCTTACCCAGGGAAAGGAACATTTAACGGAACTATTCTCTCTGGAAGATGTTTCTTACGATCAAAATGTAATATAACATAACTAGCTGGATACTTGTCTATTCAAGCAACTATGATCCCTACGCATGGCTTCCACGCGTACCCCGGTTTACATTACCGAGCGGGTATTAGGAAGCACTCCGCACCTTCGGGTCCAGAGGTTGAAGCGAAAAGGTCTACCTTGACAAGCGTTTTACAATTCAGCTAGAGACATTAATTTGTCAAATGAAGTAAATAGTCACTTAGACTCAAACACTTCTTCTTATATGCCATCTAACAAGCTATCTAGCCTACAATCCTGCTGGGAATACTTGGTGGCTACTTGAACCTGGTTATATACCAAACTAACGGGAATTTCTTCTCCATTTAACCCTATAGGTCCAATCCGGGCCATGTGATTCAAGTCAAGCTTAGTATACCACGTTTCCACCATTGCCCAGGCCTCTCGTGCACCTTCCCGGTAGGATGATATCTTCCATAATTGGAAGCGCCGCCACGCTCCCTGGAGTAGCTGTACAAGCCCCTCCATACTTCCTGGAGGGTAGTCGGATGGCCATAAAGCCTTAGCAATACTTTGCATCGCCTGCCAAGCTCGCTCGTGCATTTGCGATAGCTCTTGTAGCAGATCGCTCGACGATCTGGACACCTCCTCTTCAGGACGGCCCATCAATATACCTATAGACATAATCATTGTCGGTTTCTTTCATGGCCGAACTATGTAAAGGTAAGACCGAACACATACTAAATATGCCGCCATGCAGCCTCCTATTCTCCTTCACGGAGTCGGCCAGCTGGGCTCGCATGTCTTTTAGTTCCACACCCAACTCGGTGTTGGCATCTAGGAGTTTGTTCTTCTCCACCCTGACCTTTGTTAGTATACGTTTGCCCGCTGCTAGTTGCCTTTGAGCTCCTGGACCTCCCGCTTGTGCGACTGCCGATGCTTCTGCCATAAGATTTGCACCTGTATTAATAATCCTGGCATATAATTATGTTTTCTCGATAGAGGGGAACATTACCAGACGCCGCCTTCTTGGATTTCTCCAGTTCGGCGGTAGCAGCAGTCAGCTGGTCCTGGCACTTTTTCAGCTCTTGAGATAACAGATTGTTCTTCTCTGTGAGCACCTGGTCATATAACGATCCTTAAATCAATTGTACCAACTGTTTCAAGTCTCGGGGGCTACTGGTATATGACTATCAGTTTTGTACAAATGTGTACTTACCCACATATCTTTCAAATACTGGTCTGTGGCTCTGGTGAGCCCATCTCGAGCAGCTTGGATGTATGCATCACCCGAGTTGAAGGCGTTGAAGGCTTCTTCTGAACAGCCAGGGTCATGCAGAACGGCCCGCCGGCGCCGATGAATCATGGTGCTTTCCACTTCGGAGTTCGTAACAGATACTTTATCTGACTCCTTCGTAGAGGGACAATCCGGTGTCACTTCCGCGTTACCCTCAGTCCTTGCGACAAGGTCCGAAATCTGGCTCGTAGAGGCATAACCGGCAGGATCCCCGGACATAGTATGGTGAATGTTTTTCCTGATAAGACACAACGGACATTGTCACACATTGAATGTGACGACCATAGAGCACACTTAAAACAACCATACCTCTTTGCTAAAGGCTCGGTCGTGCTTCTATTGGCTTTCCTCTTCGAAGGCCTGCCCGATGTAGGCGCTGCCCTATTGCGCATCGCCTCAGGTGCTGCCTGGTGCGTCGATCGCCTCCCCTTTAGAGCATAATATAGTGCGGTGGGTAAGGCGGAACAGGGAAATTCTCCCAAAAGACAAGTCTCCTAATTACTTACATGCAACGCAGGGAGGAGACCGGGATAGTCGGCAATGATGGCCACTTCGGTGCCATCACAGCACGTTTGCTAAAACACCCCTTCCCCGAGCTCCACGAATATATCCGGATCCTCTTCGAATCCGGGATCAAGAGCCTGGTTGTGGTCGTCTGGCTATGGTGTGGGGCTGTGGATCTCCTTGGTGACTTTTCGCCATTACTGTTGTAACTGACAGATTAATATTTATGAAAAAGGATTCAGAGAGTTGATGGAGTAGAGTAGTGAGACGGAAACTCACCCAACTGGGAGGGTTATACATGGAAAATCCATACCTGGGCTTAATGTGGATGAACTACTCCTCCTCCCCTTTGTATAATCCGGACAGTATTTTCGCCAAAGCAGCGTAAGTGTCCGGACCGTTCCAACCATAGCGGGTGCCATCGTCTTCTCCATTGAAGTGCCACATGGGGAGCCCTCGGTATTGGAGTGGCTGAACACCTCGCATTATGGATATCGCCATAACCTCGACTACTGACAATCTGGATTGAGCAAGCGTCTTTATCTTGCTCGTCGGTTGGTAGACTTCCATGCTATCTTCCTCCTTAGGGCTCCGAGGATGCCAGTCGAGGCGCTTCTTCAATGGAGTATTTGAATATTCAGGAAGACCACTCCGGATTGGGTCAGGAAGGGAGACGTCTTCAATATAGAACCATTCGGAAGGCTATTCTTTGGATGCCTTCTTCGGTGTCCCGGACATGTAGCCGGTCCCGGCGATGCGCCATATCTCGGTTCCGCCCGCTTGGAATATGGATCCCACTTGATTACGAGGGACAAGGCAAAACAGCTGCTTCCATAACTCAAAATGAGCCTCGCAACCCAGAAATAGCTCGTAAAGAGCAACATAACTCGCAATATGCAGGATGGAGGCAGGTGTGAAGTTATGCAGTTGGAGGCCAGAGTACTCCAGAAGCCCTCGGAGGAACGGATGGATTGGAAATCCGACGCCTCTCAGCAAATAGGGAACAAAACATACTCGTCCCCCCTGGATGGGTTGGGGAACTTCTCCGCCTATTCCCTGCCGTTGAAAGAAGCCAGTCCGGCTCGACCGGGGACTAGATCTGCGGGGGGAAGAAATCGGTGGGTCTGCAGCTTCACCAGTTGGCCGTGGGATACATAACACTTTTCCCAATCACCCTGCTTGGGGCCGTGAGGGCGTGAGGAAGAGCTGGTAGTGCTAGCCATGTTGGGGTGGTTTCAGCAAGCAAGCTCTGAGAATTCCTCGTTTGGGGAAAATGGTGTGGATTAGTTCTGAAGATCCCCGTCTCTTTAATAGACAATTTTCTCATACGGTCGGGGTGGTAAGTGCCAAAATGCCCCGACCTCTCGTATTCGCTCGACAAGTGGAAGCTGAAATCATGAAGATGTAGAAGCCGATGAACACGTCATTAAATGAAGGGCCGGACACTGCTATTTAAGTCAGGTACTTTGAAGTATTCGGAGAAGGAACCCGCCTTGCAATGCCTAATACAATCTGCGCGTCGGACTCATCGTCATTGAAGCCCGGTTCGGGGGCTACTGAGGGAGTCCTGGATAAGGGGGTCCTCGGACAGCCAGACTGTTGGACTATGAAGACACAAGATAGAAGACTTTGTCTCGTGTCTGGATGGGACTCTCCTTTGCGTGGAAGGCAAGCTTGGTGATTCAGATATGTAGATTCCTTTCTCTGTAACCGACTTTGTGTAACCCTAGCCTCCTCCGGTGTCTATATAAACTGGAGTGTTTAGTCCGTAGCCACAACAATCATAACCTCATAGGCTAGACTTCTAGGGTTTAGCCATTACGATCTCGTGGTAGATCAACTTTTGTAATACTCATATTCATCAAGATCAATCAAGAAGGAAGTAGGGTATTGCCTCCATAGAGAGGGCCCGAACCTAGGTAAACATTGTGTCACCGGCCTCCTGTTACCAGTAGCCTTAGACGCACAGTTGGGGACCCCCCTACCCGAGATCTGCCGGTTTTTACACGGATAGTTGGTCCTTCTTCCCTTTCCTCAAGCTCTTCCTGGATCTTCTCCAAAGTTGATTGGATCTCAGTGATCTTCACATCTAGATCATAAATCTTTTCCTCAATGATCCTTTCAAGACTCTTGATTTTGAGTCAGGGTGGCTAATCCCTTCTCGATCCTCAAAGTAGCCTCAATCAGATTGCTGAGTTAATCCTGTTTGGTTTCGAGGATCACCTGTGAAGCATCTGGAGCACTAGCTAGCTTTGTGCTTTCTCTGCCTTTGCTTTCTCTCTCTTCTCCTAGGCTTCTGCACATGTTGGATGAGAGGCATCCATGACAACTTCATTGTCCTCGAAGTCTGGCCTCAGGGGAAGATGCTCTTTGTCTAGAAGATATGTCCCTTTCCCATCTTGGAGTTGATGAGCATCTCAATCTGAGGGGCATATCCACAAGATCTCTTTTGATCAGATGCAGTCCTTTTCACTGTTTCAACAATAAGACTCATGAACTTGAACTTATGTGGCACATTAAACAAATGCAGCAAGTTGATATAATGGCCATAGATCATCCTATGATCTCCTGACTTGGGCAACAAAGTGTGCCTCAGAATGGTGTTGATGGTGGGTGAGGGAGTCCTAGATTAGGGGGTATGCGGACAACCGGACTATATACTTTGGCCGGACTGTTGGACTATGAAGATACAAGACTCAAGACTTTGTCCCGTGTCCGGATGGCACTCTACTTTGTGTGGAAGACAAGCTTGGCGATCCGGATGTTAAATCTCCTTCTTTGTAACCAACTTTGTGTAACCCTAGCCCCCTCCGGTGTCTATATAAACCAGAGGGTTTAGTCCATAGGACAAGGACAATCATGATCATAGACTAGCTTCTAGGGTTTAGCCTCAACGATCTCGTGGTAGATCAACTCTTGTAACACTCATATCATCAAGATCAATCAAGTAGGAAGTAGGGTATTACCTCCATCAAGAGGGCCCGAACCTGGGTAAAACATCGTGTCCCCTACCTCCTGTTACCACTAGCCTTAGACGCATAGATCGGGACCCCCTACCCGAGATCCGCCGGTTTTGACACCGACATTGGTGCTTTCATTGAGAGTTCCTCTGTGTCGTCGCAGCAAGGCTCGATGGCTCCTTCAATCATCAACAACAACGCGGTCTAGGGTAAGACTTTTCTCCCCGGGGAGATCTTCGTGTTCGGCGGCTTCGCACTGCGGGCCAAATCGCTTGGCCATCTGGAGCAGATCAACAGCTACGCCCCTGGCCATCAGGTCAGGTTCGGATACTTCAACTACACGGCCGATATCCGCGGAGACTTGATCTTCGACGGATTCAGTCCTACGCCAGGAGCGCCGAACAGTCACGACGAGCACGGCTTAGGTCGGCTGTCAGACAATATTCGGGATATCGCACCTATAGTAGCTCTGGACCTAAATCCGGGGCAGATCGCATCGTCCGAGGACGGGTGGATGGATCCCGCGCGGGAGTCCGCATACTTATCGGTGGTAGGGCCAAACACAGACTTTCACCTCTAAGGAAGTCTGTGTCATCGAACCCCCGGACTTGTGTCCGGCTGTAGGTTCTAGACCGTACGCACCCGGGCCCATCGAATCTGATTGGGCTCCGGTAATGGAGTTCACCGCTACGGATATCTTTCAGCACTCACCCTTCAGCGACATGCTGAATTCATTAAGGTCTCTCTCTTTGTCAGGAGACTCTTGGACGAACTATGTCCGACCAGAGTGGGAAGCAGGCGACGAGAAAA
The DNA here is from genome assembly GCF_018294505.1 of Triticum aestivum. NCBI lineage: Eukaryota > Viridiplantae > Streptophyta > Magnoliopsida > Poales > Poaceae > Triticum > Triticum aestivum. The sequence continues at coordinate 345,460,958 of NC_057813.1, forward strand.
GTCGCTACCCACCCACCACCCACTTCATTGCCAGTGTCGATGATTTGACCGACGTGATTGACTTTGACTCTGAAGACATCGATGGTGTGGATGGCGATGCAGGAGAAGAACAGGAACATCCGCCCATGGGGCGCTGGACAGCCACCTCCACATATGATATATATATATGGTGGACACTCCTAAAGAAACCGATGGCGATGAGGCAATAGAGAATAACCCCTTAGGGAAGAAATCAAAGCATGGGCGTCACCGGCGCCGCTCTAAGCCCCGCCACAGCAATACCGGCACAGGAGACGAAAACAATCCAGATGGTGTCGAAGACGAATACAATCCGGATCAGCCTGCCTTCAAGCAGACCGAACAGGAAAACGGGTAGGTTAGCCCAGATGAACAGGCGACAGACGGATACTTGGAGGAGGACAAACACATGCCTCCCTCCGAAGATGAGGTGAGCCTCGGCGACGATGAATTCGGCATGCCTAATTATCCCGTAGTGTACTCCTCGGGATGCCAACTCAACAATACAAGTCACCCCACGGTACAAAAATATGGCCGATCATCTCCGATCACACAGATCGTCCAGCCAATTTCAACCATGGCAATTCAGTTGCACTTATGCTTGACCCAATAGTTGGTGTGTTCCACCTCATACGAGCCCCTATTAGCATGAACAGCAGCCCAAACTTGCTGCACCAGGACATAGTGCAACAGACCACTCGAGGAGCAAACCCACTAAAAACATCTTCTCAAGATGTCGTACCATGTGTAAAAGGTTAGTTTTAAAGGCCCACCACCCTAGAGGTTGTCTTCAGATCACCAAAAAATCACCATGCCGAAGAATAAGTCTTCAACATTGTCCCCTTATACAATAACTATTACGTACTGCCGGGACAAACCGCGTTGGCTCGATTCAACGCGGTACCACACCATGCCAAGCCCACGTGACAAAGTCACAATTAGGGGCAAGGCCGAACTCCACCCCGACACTGGAAAGTATACCCCCGCTGAGGTAGCGAGTTGTGCCTTTCTATCGACCTCGATTCGACAGCCAACCCCCCGGACACCAACAGAGGAGTCCAAGCTACTTTACGACATGATAGCCCGGCTAGAGCAGGCTCCAATCAAGCACTCTGACATAAGCTGGAGAGGGCCATGCGGTTCAACCACCCTATGACACACAAATGTCTCTAAGCATTTTCTTTACAGGCTCACTTTTGTGCAGAACAGGACTGGCGACATGGAACCAACTTGGATGCAAAGAGGGAATACACAAATATTCCCCAAGAAGAAAATCTAGATACACTTCGGATCCGCACACCACTTCCTCTCGCCCGGTCGCAACAGGTTCCGCCAGCATACCTCCTTTTATAGCATAAACCGTACTCATACGCATAGACGTGTCGCTCCATTACAACTTGTAAAGTTATATGACACTTACCGGCCGTCATTCCTCACTGACGCCTTTTTTTCGTCATAACGGCACCCACACATAGTTTCATGCCCTACTACACCAGGGGCTTCATTTTACCCATAATATGGCAACAAAGTCCGGCCACCTTCTCGGTCGCCTCGGCATCACGAACTTATAGCACTATATGCATCATCTCCGAATCATGTCTTGGGTCATTAGTTGGGTTTGCCCGGCTCCCATGTTTTGGTACCTTACGTTCTGCTCCATCGGCTAAGGTAGCTTTGGGAGAACTACCACGATCGTGTCCCAGTTCTTCCGGATGAGCACCTCAGTAGAGAAAGCCAAAAACTGACTGTCATGATACGGCGAGAGCTGGTCAGCTGTTCGAGACGTTGTAAAATCTTTAAGGATTTATTCCACATAATGCCATAAAAAATGCAGAGTGCGACAGATCGGTCTTCCGACCAGGTGCTGTTTGAGCCCCTCGTACGGTCTTCCGAACACCAGGGGCTGCGCCTACCATACTCGAATTCCTATGGCTAAATGAGAGTGATAAAGCCCTATAGTTGGATTACCTGGTTCGCTGTGATGAACACCTCCTTCAAGGACCCAAAAATGGGATAAAGAGTGTTCAGGTATGTCCCGAGCACCCCCGTACTTTCTACGTGGGGGCAGAAGCCGACGACTAGCCAACTCTCAGGATTCATATACATCAAACGGCCGCACAGGAAGAAAAACTTTTATATAACAGGCAAAAAATATTAAAAGTGCCAGTATTCTGCATTACAAAGGACAACATGACTGTCTTCAGGGAAATATAATGTCTTTGGTACATTGCTCCGCCACAAGGTGGGCTCCTTTCAGGACACCATCATAATATAATTCGGGCTTGCGGTGCTCCTTACCCTCCGGAGGTCCCTCAGTCATCAACTTTTTAGCATCAAGCTTCCCCCAATGCACTTTCGCATGGGCAAATGCCATTCGTGCACCTTCTATACAGACCGACCGTTTATTGACTTCGAGCCGAGGGCAAGCATCAACAATCTGCTTCACGAGCCCGAAGTAACTGCTTGGAATTGGCTCAGCGCGCCATAGCCGGACAACAAAGTCCTTCATGGCTAGTTCGGCTGCCTGGTGCAGTTCGATCAGCTGCTTCAGCTGATCGACAAATGGCACCGGATAATTCGGCGCCAAATACTACAACCAGAAATGCTTTTCCATAGCCTTCTTCTCCTCAGCCCGGTAGAATTGAGAAGCAACAAATATGCTGTGTGGCAGGTCCACAAACGCCCCTGGAGAAATAAAAATTCAATTTGTCACTTTGAATTTCTCCTGTTGCTACATAAAAATAGCTTTAAATAAAAAAAACCTTACCAGCCACAATCCTACTGGCCTCCTGAATGTCCTTCAGGGCACCTCGGGCTTCCTCCCGAACATCATTTGTGGCTTGGAGAGCTTGGACAAGTTCGGATTCTTTCCCTGCTAGACTCTGCTCCAAAGTCTCGCTTTTCTTCACGGCCTCCTGGAGCTCTCGTTCAGCTTCAATGACCTTGGCCTCATGCCTCTCGCGAAGAGGCTGATCCGCGGCGGCCTTCTTGTCGGCTTCGGCAACAGCATTTTTTAGTGCCTCAATTTCGGCATTTGCTCCTAGAGCACACAATACAAATAATTTCATCAGGCACAACTACTCATTTGTGCTAAACTTATCAAGGTCTCAACATACCTTGCTTGTCCTCCAACTACTTCTTCACTCGGCCAAGTTCTTCTTCGGCCCGCTCCAGACTCTGCTTTAGTCCGGACACTTCCACAGTATGAGAGGTAGACATCGCTATAGATGCCTATTTATAAATGAAGAGATATATGCCATTAACTGAGTCTCCTGCGAAGCGGAAATTTGATCCCCTGTCCGGTTCTCTCTTTCACCGGACAGTGCATCAGGGGCTACTATCCATACTATGACAATCTTCAAAGGTTCCTAAAACATACCTCAAAGCCTTTTATAAGGCTGATGCAGGATTCATTCAGTCCGCTCTCAGCGGACTGAATCCTTTCAATCACCGCACCCATAAGGGCGCGATGTTCATCGACGATGGAAGCACTCTTTAGCACTGTCGATAAGCGACCCTGCAGATCTGGTTGGACAGAGGTTGCTGGCAGAGCGGGCTCGCCTCCTTCCATCAAGAGGGGCTTCCTGCCTGATCCTGGAGCCTCAAAGGTCTCCGGGACTGTGTCCGGTTGCGGGCCGGATCTAAGATCGCCCCCGCCGTCGACGCTCATGGGAACCGTCGCTCCAGTGTATCCGGCCCCAGAGGTGTGCCCTCCCTGGTCTGGATCCTGCTGAGACGACACCTCGGTGTCACGCCCAGGCTTCGGGGAAGGGGCTTCCGGAGGCGTATCGCTCTCCAGGGCATCTAAGCTCAGCGAATCCTCTGATCAGGACTGTTCGGCGTGAGACCTCGCCGGGCTGCACAAAGTATGGCGCAAGTTAAAACATTACACCCTAGAGATCCAGGGCGCATGGGCGTGTTTGTATTTCCTGTAATCACAATTTCACCAAGGGCTGGGCCCTAGGATCCCACCCCAGGCTACTATTGGTAGCCGTGGGGGACTCCTCTGGAAGGGGATTTCCCCCCTCTTTGGTGATCCGGCCTCCAAGGATGAGGAGGCCGTCCTTTTCTTTCCTCCCCCCATGGAGGACTCGTCTTCTTCCTCCTCCTCTCCATCTTTGGAGGAAGGATGGGTGTTGGAGTCTTCGGATTTTGTGTCTGAAGCACCACGGTGACGGAGGCTGCTCCGGGTCTCCTTGGCCTCCTTGAAGGCCTCTTTCTTCGGCGCCTTCTAAGGCGCTGGGACCAGCATCTTTGTTATAAGTGGTCCTGCCGGTTCTTCTGGCAGCGGGGCCAGACAATGTATCAGCCCTGACGTCTTCGTCCATTCCTGGGGTAATTGTGGAAAGCATGATGAAGCGTCTCCCTCGGGATATGCCAACTAAACCTAGATGGATAGAACATAGTGATAACTTACCGGACTGGCGGGGCGGGACAGTTGATACCCACGGTCCTCGGCGGAGTCCGGCCACGGTTTGCCGGACTTGAAAAGCACCTTCCAGATATCCTTGTGTGAGGAGCCATAGAGCTCCCGCAGGGTCTGGTGCTCGGTCGGGTCGTATTCCCACAAATTACAAGTCTGGTGTTGGCAAGGGAGAACCAGGCGAACTAACATGACCTGGACTACATTGACAAGTTTGACGTCCATGTCTACCACGTCCTTGACGCGCGTCTAGAGCACCGATAACTCATCGTACGAGGACCAGTTCAGGCCCTTCTTGAGCCAGGACGTGAGCCGCCAGGGGGCTTCGGATCTGAATTCGGGAGCAACGGCCCACTTTTTGCCGCGCGGCTCAGTGATGTAGAACCTCTGCTGCTACCACTCCTTGACAGAATCATTGAAGGTGCTTGTCGGCCACGTGACCTTGGGCATCTTTCTCACCATGGCGCTTCCGCACTCGGCGTGCTCGCCGTTCACCACCTTGGGCTTTACATTGAAGATCTTCAGCCATAAGCTGAAGTGTGGCGAAATTGGGAGAAAGGCCTCACACGCAACAATAAACGTCGAGATGTTAAGGACAGAATTAGGGGACAGATAATGAAAATCAATCCCGTAATAACACATGATGCCGCGAACAAATGGGTCAAGGGGAAACCCGAGCCCACGGACGAAATGAGGAAGAAACACAACCCTCTCGTGAGGTTCTGGATTAGGGACGATCTGTCCCGCCATCGGAAGACGGTGGGTGATTTTCTTGGCCAAGTACCCGGCCTCTCGAAGCTTTTTGATATCCTTCTCCTGAACGGTAGAGCCATCCACTTGCCTCCTGCTCTGGATCCGGACATCTTCAGAGAACCTCTTTTTGGTGGAGAAGATGAGCGCTTGGGCGCTAGGGCTCGAGCGAAAGGGAATGGACGAGCGGAAGGAAAAGGCGTGGGTAAAGAGGAAGAGGCCTTATCTCTTTATAGAGGCAATAAAAACTTTTGCGCCTCCCTACTTGCCTGATGGGACCTGCTCGTTCCCCACTCACCGTGATTGGCGGTACAGTTGGGCTACCCACACCCGTACTGATGAAATTCCTGTGATAAGGGGGACACGATCTCTGCTTTGACAAAACCTGCCGAGGAAATCGCCTCGCAATATGTGCGGTGGCTGGTTGTGGGAAAACGATTCAAATAATGACTCGACCATGGTGTGATGTCATGTTATCTAAAGTTGCCAGCAGATTATATTTGTGGGATATTGTTCTCTCTACGGTGGTATGTGAAAATCGTCTTGCAGAGCCGGACACAATTTAAGTGTTCGAGATTTACTTTGGAGTATTCGGAGATGAACCCGCCTTGCAATGTCGAAGACAATCTGCGTACCGGACTCATCGTCATTGAAGCCTGGTTCAGGGGCTACTGAGGGAGTCCTGGATTAGGGGGTATCCATACAGCTGGACTATATACTTTGGCTGGACTATTGGACTATGAAGATACAAGACTCAAGACTTCGTCCCATGTCCGGATGGGACTCTCCTTTGCGTGGAAGACAAGCTTGGCGATCCGGATGTTAGATCTCCTTCTTTGTAACCAACTCTGTGTAAACCTAGCCCCCTCCGATGTCTATATAAACCGGAGGGTTTAGTCCATAGGACAAGGACAATCATGATCATAGGCTAGCTTCTAGGGCTTAGCCTCAACGATCTCGTGGTAGATCAACTCTTGTAACACTCATATCATCAAGATCAATCAAGCAGGAAGTAGGGTATTACCTCCATCGAGAGGGCCCGAACCTGGGTAACACATCGTGTCCCCTGCCTCCTGTTACCATTAGCCTTAGACGGACAGATCGGGACCCCCTACCCGAGATCCGCCGGTTTTGACACCGATAGTGGGTAAGTCAGAGAGAAGATAGTAGATGGATCCAAATTTATGAGTCTCCAAAGCCTTATCAGGAATTTCCTGGTACATATGTGCATGGAGTTGTGGTCCTTCCCGGGCTTTGCATACACATCAACATCATCTTTATGTTCAGTAGGGGCATTGATCAACTTGGCCCATTGAGTAATAGAAGACTGATATCTTGTGCATTTAGTCATCCAGACTATCTTGCCATTCAGATACAAGTGTGATGTGGGGTAGAATTGCATAATCGTCTCATCATTCTATTTTGTCAGCTTCTGCCCAACAAATTTTTCCACATCATTCAACCTGAAGCTCTCCTGCACTACAGGGAAGTAATCAGCATTCTCATCAATATACTCCCAATCAACCCACTTCATATCAAAAATAGTAGGCTTCTTATCCAACAAGACTGTTTCATAGAAGTCCTATTGTTCCTTGGTGTGGAATCGATAGTCAACAACAGTCCTTCTCCTCGCAGCATAGGGATCAGACTATCTCCATAGTCTTAGACCTTCATCCTTTGTATCCTTCATGTTCTCAACAATGGGATGGTTATCATCATGATCAGGTATCTTGGGCTTCAGCTTTCTGAGCACTTGATGTTCCTCTTCTTCTTGAACTTCAGGCATTGGGGCCTTGTTCTTCTCAGCAGCAGAGATATTCTTGGTGGATCTCTTTGGTGCAGATGGCTTTGAAGCTTGAGTAGCAGCAGGCTTGGGGGTTGTCTTGGGCTTAGATGGAGCAGCCCCAGACTTGATAGCATCCCCCATAAGCTTCTGGGTCTTTGCAGGAGCTACAATATGCTCTTCCTCCTCTTCTTCTTCAGATTCTCTAACCATAGAAGGCTTGCCAATGACTTTGGCCATAGTCTTCTTGACTCTTTCCTTTCTCTTCTTTCCTCCAACAACCCCTTCTTCTCTTGGTTCAGCAGTATCTTGAGTTGAGGTTCTGGCTTTGGACATGGGAATTCTCTTGGCAGGAGCTTTCTTCTTCATGCTAGGCCTGGTGCAGGCAGCAGTACCAAATTCCTTCTTGACAACTTTCTTCTTTGAGGTTACTTCCTCAAGTTCAAAATCCTCATCCTCTGAATCTGAGGTTCTCTTCTTCCTTTGCCTAACAGTGGCCTTAGGAAGATTGCTTGGGGTGCTTCTGCTTCATGCGTCAAAGCTGCTATTGGAGGGACTAGTGCCCTCACTAAGATCTGCTTGCTCCTCTGACCTGTTCTGACTATCACCGTTGTATGACATCTCTAAAACAATCCCTATGAATGGATAGGTATAGGTAGAGTAGATGAGCATCACAAAGCACAACTATTTTGGCAAAAATTTAACACAAAAACTTAATTTTAGTTTTTTGTAGAAAGCATTTTGGAGCTACCTATTTGCTCAACTCAGTGACACCGAGGCAGCTGCGGAGTCTAAACATGCGATTTCGGTCAGACTGAGATATAGTTCGGTGACTCCGAGATGTGAGGGTTTCACAAAGTTAGGGGTTTCGGTAACACCGATTCGTACACTTTGGTCAGACCGAGTAGTACATGTGCAATGGCCTGAGCCAAATCGGTGAGACCGATACTTTCAGATCGGTCGGTACGAGATGAGTTCGGCGAAAACCTAACCTTAAGTTTTTGCATCAAATCTAATCTGAAGGAAGTTTTAGGTGGATAGATTAATCTCAATTGTGGCAAGAAACTTGGCATTGATCTTTGTGCAAGAATCAGAGTTACAGATAACACAAAGAGATCGAGTTTGTACCCTAACTTTACGATGAACTCGCTACGGCGACAACAACGATGGAGATTCTCGTTGACAACGATGGAGACCAGTGGCAGGAGGTCGCTAGCGACGAGGAGATGATCCGGAGACCTGGAGGGGTGGCAGAGCTGGGTAGGCGCGGTTGAGAGTTTGAAGAAATTTCCAAAGTCCAACCCGCGGACTATATATACCTAGTCACTGTCAGTGTGACTGAGTGGAACGACTCGGTGGCACCGAGATGCAAAACTGTGACCAGTTATTGCAACTCGGTGTGATAGAAGAGATCTAATCGGTTTCACTGAGTTGAAAACCTAAATCAAATCAATGACGGTGAGACTGAGTATGGTGGATCGGTCTGACCAAGATGCATTAAGAGGTTTTGGAAATTTAAGCCCTTGACAGATTGGTGGCTCCGAGTGCTCCTCACCTAGAGGGTCCGAAATTGACTTGTTCAAACTTTGTGATGTAGCAAGATTATAGTTTGAGACGAGAAAAAACATAGATAGCTAGAGGGAGTACTTGGGCATTCTTGTCCATCCATTTGGCAGAAGAAAAAGCCAAACAATTAAAGCAACAAATGGATGTCCTCGAATGGAGAAAATTATGCAACCGACATGCTCACACAATAAGATAGCAAATGAAATATGTGGCAAAGCATGGACAAACACTCTAGCATCTATCAAGCAATTGGCGATGACTACGTAATCAATATATGAGTACATTAACTTAGGAGTCAAATGAGAACATTTGATCATAGGTCATACTCATCGTTTAAGCACAAATGGGGTTACCACTTTTACATAAAGCATTGTTGTGTTAATACCATTAGAGTTGCTTTATCTCAATTCTTAGAGTAAAGCTCCCTATGTGATATCCCCTTTTAGAGGGATGAACTAACCTTGGATTTTGTCGATGATGACTTCATGTAGATGTTGAAGCTGTGGATGCTCAATGTTGATGTAGATCATTTGGAGCAATCTATTGGAGTGAGTTGAACTTTCAATACCTACATGGGTTAGTCCCACAAGGAACAAAAAAGAATATCCATAGACATAGAGTGAAGTACACATATGATGATGTCCATGAAAGCATTTGATTACCTTGTCCCTTGACTTACCAACAATAGGGTTAGTCACTCCTTGAACCAGTGCAAGACGTGGAAGTTGATTGCACTTGTCCTTGCCAATATGAATGTGAGTGAAGTATGTTGGCGGACTCACCCTCAAGAACTCTCTAGTTCTTCTTCTTTGGGACCCACATCAACTTCTGGGAATCCTTGGAGTTGTAGTAGTAATTGATGAAGCAAAACTTGATGTAGTCTTGGGAACCCACTTGACCAAGGCGAGCTTCTTCTGGTGTCCGGTAAGTGAAAGGTACCCAACTTGTGGAATAATTGCTGGAAGAGCCAGGAGTGGCCCAGTACTATCAAGTTGCAGCCAAGACCCGGGAATAGCCGTATTATGTCCCCGGCATTCTGATATATCCAAGTTGGCATGTCCCTCTACTGCAGTGGAGCGATGCGGTGCCGTAAAAAATTGGCTCCGGCCATTTCGACGGTTATGCCAGCATCCTGCAGGCGAGCAACCGTATTCAAATTCAGACAGAGTTTCTTCTCGCTGGCGCCAAGCTTTTTCCAGCTAGCATCTTGGCCGATTTTCCTTGTCCACGGCAAGCAGAATGCCGAGAAATCCTCCTCTTGGATCCAACACCAAGTTCCTCTCCACTCCTCCCATTTGTCGTGGAGGTGACCAAGAATGTAGTCCCTCTGGTTCTCCTCCCCCCTGGGGAACCATGTCACACCTCTAGACAACGCATCATTCTCAACCCGCGGGGTGAAGAAGTGGCGGCATATATCAACATTGGGCATAACTCCAACAAAGTTCTCGTAGAAATGGGCGAAAACCGCCATACACGTCACGACATTGGGAGTAAAATCAAGCAGCCGGAATCCATAAGTGGACATCAGTTTGCATTGGAAGAAGGGATAAGAATTGCTCGGGACCGTGGGGCCAAAGGGGAGAACCTTGGGGGCTCCATGGCTCTCGGTTTCCCTCCGCCACATATAAGCATACCTCTCGCGCAAGGTATTGGCAAATAAGGTAGGCGGCGAGAAGACAGTGTTCTCATTTCATCACCTCTCTAGTTCCTCCAACTCCTTCTTTTTCTGCTCTGCTTTGGGGTCAAGCGGCTTGGTCGCTTTCTTACCCTTCGAGGAAGCCACCTTGGGCGCCATCCGAGGCTCAAGGAGAAAAAGAACTATGAGACGGAACGGATTGATGCAAGCGGCGGTGGTGGCTAGGGTGTTTGGTCTTTGGCGAAAGGAGGAAGACAAACCAAGGAAGGGGCGAAAGTGACTGAGCAGCACCCCCTCGCGGTTACCTATTTTCTGGGGAATACGGGGGGGCTGGTTCTTTGCTACCTCCCCCAGCCACACCCGCCACCATAGCAGCTTGATGGGTAAGTAGAGTGATGCCCACGCTCCATCGACCTGCGGTTAATGAGCGGATTGGACGTGTGATGGCAGAAACCATCATGATTACGGATCACGGCAAAATATTATGTCAGCCTCCCACTACCACATGTATCCGTGCAATGTTGTTGGGCCTAGCCCAACGACACCTCAAATGCGTTTTTGGGCCAGGCCTAGGGGCTCCTGTCGGTGTAGTAGGAACGGGGTCCCTAGTACCCCTGACTTACGCTGTAACATCCCAAAATTCTAAATTTTGGAATGTTATAATAAATAGATAGATTTGATTGATTGTTTGATTGATTGTGTGAAATTGAGTGAAATTTGAAACTTTTTGAAAGTTAAATGAGAGGGAATAAAAGGACTTTCCCAAACTTTCCTTTTGCATTCGTGATCTCCGTGAATTCAAATTATTTTCACCACAAAACCCTGGAGAGAAGGTGACATGACTTCTTCCATTTATTTTAATGACAAGGGGTGTTGAAAATATTTTAATTTCATTTGGAAAATATTTCCAATTCTGGAACTTTATGCAACTCAATGATTTTCACGAGCGAAGATAAAATGACTTCTTCAAAACATATGAAATATGAGTTGGGAGTTTCAAAGAATTAAATTCAAAGTTCTTTCGAATTTATTTTCAATTTGGAGTTATTGAGTTTTATTCAAATTATTTTTCTCCAAAAATAAAATATATGGAAAATAGGGTAACATGATTCCCTACATCATAAAATTGGAGAGAAATGAATTTGAATTAATTTTGGTATTTTTAAAATGATTTTTTGCTGGATTTTACTAGAGCAGAAGCACTCTTTGCTTTATTTGAATTTGTGTCTATTTTATTTGACTCTATAAAAATGTTCAACTTGTAGGAAATATATTTCCTGTAAATTTTGATATATAATATGCCTATATAAAATTTTACTTTATTTTTTTTATCCGGTTTTGCTTCTGTTTCTCTTTGAAAAAAAAACTGTACATGCGGCCCATAGTTATTTACCGCCCACACGCGTAGCATAGTGCAGAGGGCACCTCAATTTTTTTTCTCTCTCCTAGATGGGCCAGGCCCAGCCAGCCTTTTTATTTTTCTTTACTTAGGCCGATTTTTGTTAAAAAAAAGAAAAAAGTTATGCAGCACGTACGCGCGAGGCCGGCCGATGGGCTTTAGGCCCGTGCGAGGCGTTAGCCTTTTTCTTCTCTGTTTCGTTTAATTACGTCTATGTTTAATCCCACATTGCCTAGCCTCTAACCCCTAAGCCTCTTTTCCATCAATAAATATAGACCCATAGAGCCTCCAAAAATCATTTGATTCGGGTTAAATCAATATTTTGGTTTGACTAGATTCATATAAGAAAAATATTTTTCTCCTCTCCGGCGCGACTTTTGGAAATTGTCGTCTCTCCGAAATTGTCTTTTCTCTGCCTTATTAAGGTATCTTTTTTTATTACTTCCGCAGTTTATTATTTTCTAGACTAGTACGATAAAATAATTAGATTATCAATTAGTCTATGTATTTATACATTAGACCTTAGCTGTAGCTATTTTTCTTTCGTAAAACAGCTTGGCCCTCATTTTTCAAATAGCCATAACTTTTTACTCGTTCATCCAAATTAGATGAAACCAACGCCCGCTTCTTCGTTATGATCTCCTCTATCTAGTAATCCAAATCAAACATGTTTTTGAAAGTTTAAAATTTGAATTAGATCAGATTTGAATTTGAACTTCGTTTGATCATAACTTGAGTTTCGTAACTCCGATATAGTTGATTCTTTTTGCAAATCGGAGCTCTTGACCTAAACTTTCTGATAAGGCCAAATTCACATAATTTTGGTACTGTTAGAAATTGTTTTATGTTGCAAGAGTTATTTGCTTGGTTTTGATGTTTTCCGAACTATCTTCTTCGTTCTTCTCGATCTTCTGAGTGATTGCTTATGTGTGGTTACTATTGCTTGCCTACGATAGATTGAATGGAGTGTGACAAGTAGAACTATCAAGAGTAACGAGTGCGAATCATCTTCATCAACATTGCAGGAAAGTTCGCACTTTGATCATATCCCTTTCATACCCAGTTTTTATGCATTAGTTTCACCCTCAAACATTGCATGAGTAGGTTTGATAATATGTGGGTATTGGGATGTAGTGGATGAGGTAGGAACCTATTGCCCTGTTTCATATAAAACCCTTGGGAGTTACGCGTTGCTTATATTGCCATGATATGCTCGTAGACGTGGATTGGGTTTGAGTGTATTCCATGACAGATGTGAGATTGTTTACTTAATGGTTTAACTTAAGGTGGAAACTCTAATACACATCTGGGTGGATTGAGGCACCTGGGGTATCCAGTGATTGCCTGTTTTTTTTGGAAATCCCGGGGTTACCGTGTGATTTTCCTATGGACCGCCACCCAGGCTCAAAGGGAACTGAGATTATCATGCTAGAAACTTCCGTGTGCAGCCACAAGCTATTATGGGCTCTAGCATAGTTGAGTAAGTTACGTGAAGCTCTTGAAGAGGTAGATCTGCAGGTCGTGGGTTTTGTAGGTTTGATATGGTCTACCCGGAGTAGGGAGTTAATGTTTCTGAAAGACTGTGTCTCGGTCATCCGTTTCTCAAACACCATGTAGTGCGAAAAATCCAACAGAGGCGATCGAGTGTTGTGGGGAAAAGTGTGCAAACCTCTGCGGAGTGTACAAACTAATCATGGTTAGCCGTGTCCCCGATTATGGACAATTTCAGTATCTAGTACTTGGAGTATCTTAAGTATCTCATCATATTACTTAAATTAATTTATTGGGTTAATGATTACTTTTAATTGGGGTTGAGAGGGGGTTTACCTTCTCAACATTTTATCAACCAACTTTGTAGTTAAATAAAATATATTCCTTTGCAGTAGGGAAAAATTGGCTTTTCGCAAAAACTATAAACATAGAGCTTTCCACCAGCCCAATATGCATGTAGTGATAGTTACTATTCATCATTATCCTATGGTGTGAATTTGCTAGTACATTCAATGTACTGACCCTTTGTGGCTGCAACGTCTCATGTTGCAGGATCCTATGACGAGTAAGTGATATGTTAGGGTTACGATTTCTACACTCAACTTTGCCGTTGGTGTTGATGGGAATCCACAACCTTGTTACTTTCGCTATTTGGATTGAGGTAATAGTACTTACGTTACTTTATACATGTGATTTACCTCTGTTATAAATCCTCGAGTACTGTGTGTGTCAGCATACCGATCTAGGGTTGACACTTAAGCACAGAGACTTGATCCATTCGTGTCAGATCGCTACAAGATGGTATTAGAGCACATGTTGACTGTAGGACGTGACCCTAGAAACTGGCAAGCCCATAGGAAGGATTTTCTCTAAACCTTTCTTTTTCAAAAGATCTTTTACCTCTCTTCTCTTCTGGGCTTATTCAAATATTCCCTTTTTAGTGAGACCATATCCCTTTCCCCTTTTGACCACTCGAAGATTCGACTGACAAGACCACTCCAAGAAGTACCAGATATCGGACAATTAAGACCATTCGGAATGAAGAGGATTTTACCATACATTATGATAATGGAAACTACAACTGTTGAAGACTCTGAAGACTAGGAGAATTTGAAGGTTCTGAAGAATTCCCAGATTCTTTTTATGACCTAGGAAGGCTACCCTTATGGAACTTGGCAGATTATGGAAGTTGTCAATACCCGAGATCAAGGTGTATCGGAGAAAGACCGGAGCATGGAGAGTTAAAAACTCAAAGTTCTGTCAAGAAAGCCCCAAGACAGAAAATATCAACTATGGAATGATAGCTCATGACAAAGACATAGTCATAAACATAGATATCCATGATGCTATCGCTCGCTCATGTTATTGTCACCATGAGGTGTTAAGCACGCATCTTTCGGAAGAATTGGATGACAAAAGGGCTAATGGAGCACCTGCCAGCAAGAGATCAAGTTTTAACCTTAGCTGGTGTATCACCAGGATCTGGTGTGTTACATCAAGAAGTTTAAGATGGACCTTCAGGAAGCCGTATTTTGACAAGGAAGCATTTTGAGAAGAACTTGGGACCAGAAACTGAAAGTAGCCAAGCTGGAGGAGCAAAACCTCAAGATACCGGAGATTCGTCAGGAACTAAAGGACAGTAGTACCATGGTTCATACGTAGGATGTTGAAATCTAGAAGTTGGAACGTAACTACAGAAATATTAAAGAATGTCACTAGAGACTTCTCGTCAATAGAGATGAACTAGCAAAAGAACTTAAGAAAGACAAGCACGATGGGAAGAAGCCATTGGAAGCATGAACAAGACTTGAAGAGTTTGATGACTTCGAAGATTTATTGACCTTTAGAAGACCAAACCCCTGTTATGTACCTATGTTAGATGCGACAATTGTGAGCTGTCATTTGTTTGATGTTTTTCTGACAGCCACAATAAAATCTGTCTTTTCAAAAACCATTGTTTGTTTTGTGTGCATCCCTCTCTATCTCTCTCTCACCCCAAAACCCATGGACCCAATAGAGGATGAATGGAGATGATCTTGTAGTTTTCTGGACCGATGAGTCAATTGGATACGGACTGATGGATTCAGAACATGGAGGATTACCCTAAAGCCAGAAAGGATATAACCCAGCATGCTCTTCAGTGCTTTGTAAGAGTTGCTGCTACTTGGTTGAGGGTGTACCAAACCATCAATGGATGGCAAAGAGTAACCACTTGGAAGGAATTTAAGTTGACTTTGCTAAAAGTCTTAGTTTGTGTCCCAGAAATTGAAGCCTTATGGAAACGATATGAAGAAATCTTGTGCATACAAGCTTTGTGGAGAAATAGGACACAACCATAAAGAAAACAAGGCCGAATACCATCATAAGCGGAGGATTACCAAAGGAGTTAGCCAAGGATTTCACGGAACTTCGGTTGGAGATTATTCCCAAAGGTTTTGTTGCAGCAATGGAAGTTCAGTCTACATTGTTGGGAAAGATTCGTGAAGCTCAGAAGTATGACAAAGAGATTGCTGAGATAAAAGAGAGGATGAGCAAAGGAAAGGCCAAAGGTTTTCGTAAGGATGAGCACGACATCTTATGGTTCGAGGACCGTGTGTATGTTCCCAATAATGCAAAGATCAGGAAGTAAATACTTCAAGAGGCTCATGACTCACCATACTCGATTCGCCCTGGAAACCCCAAGATGTATTTGGATTTGAAGGAGTGTTTCTGGTGGACTGGTATGAAGAAGGATATTGCGGAGTATGTAGTCGTAGGTGATGTATGCCAGAGAGAGTAAAATGCGGAGCATCAGAAGCTAGCAGGATTACTACAACCTATGCTGATACCCGAATGGAAGTGGGATAAGCTTGGCATGGATTTCATTACCGGATTTCGCAGAACCCGAACGGGATATGACTCTATCTGGGTAGTAGTTGATTCGCTTGACCAAAGTGGCTCATTTTAATCCGGTGAAAACCACTTATACAAGTGCAAAGTTGGCCAAAATATATATGTCCAGGATCGTATGTTTGCATGGAGTTCCGAGGAGCATCGTGTCAGATAGAGGGACGCAGTTTACTTCAAAGTTTTGGCATCAGTTACACCAGACTTTGGGTACAAGATTGGAGTTCGGTACAACATTCCACCCACAGACAGATGGACAGACCGACAGAGTCGACCAGATACTAGAAGACATGTTGAGAGCGTGTGCGCTAAATTATGGATCTAGTAGGGATGATAATCTACCTTATGCGGAGTCCTCATACAACAACAGTTACCAAGCCATTTTGAAGATGGCCCCTATTGAAGCTTTGTATGGGAGAAGGAGCCAGACACCGTTGGTGTGGGATGAAGTTGGAGACCGTCAGTTGCTTGGACAAAATGTGATCAAGGAGTCAAAAGAGAATGTTAAGTTGATTCGAGATAGACTGAAGGTAGCTCAGTCCTGTCAGAAGAGTTATGCAGACTCAAAAACGCAAGGAGGAAGTCTATGAAATTAGAGACAGAGCATGTCTTCGTGTGTCCCCACTGCGAGGAGTTAAACAATCTGGAGTTAAGGGAAAGTTAGCCCCGAGATTTGTAGGACCATAGCGAGTTTGGAGCGTATGGGAGAAGTGGCCAACAAGTTGGAGTCACCCGAAGGACGGTCAGGAGTTCATGATGTGTTTCATGTTTCCCAGTTGAAGAAGTGCCATGCAGAGATGGCCAATATCCCCCTGTAAGGACGCTTGACCCTGGAAAGGATAATGATGTTCCACGAAGTGGAGTATGGACTTCATAAGTATAAGTATTTATCTCGGTATGTGGATATCCCAAGAGTATGAAGAGAGGAATTACTATTGGATATAAAGGAGGTATGATGTTGGAAATATGGATCAATGGAAATTCCATGATGAGTCTGAGTAATCACGTCTTAGTTTGGTACAAGTAGAAGGAAGAAAGACATTACAATTGGATGGATTTTTAGTATGCTAGGAAGCTGGAAGTTGGATGTTGGATTAGAGATCCGTTGCCCCGATGACGAGTTCAAGGTTTGCAAGTGATGAGATGGGCCATAACCCACAGGCCCCAGGACCTGCCAAGAAGCCAGCACACTCTTGCTGAAGGAAAAACCCCGGAAGAAGTTAGGACTTTATCAGCCGACGATTTTATAGGAGCAACACAAAACCTGAGAGTTGTGAAGGAACGATAGACATTTCTTTGGCTTGTAGAATCAATGGATTTATCCGAACTTGGTTCGTTGACAAGAGAAATTCTGCAATGCTTGTGAGGATGACCGAGTGTTAGAATGCGAGATTCGCTAAACCATATACAGGATAATGATTTGGGTGCGGGATGGATTGATCACCATACCGACTTACTCTTATTGTTCGCCTTGCTATATGGGATGGTAAATCTGAGTGACTTACCAATAGTAGAGAGACGACGATCAAAACCTTGTTTGAACCTTAGAATGGTATAAGTATGTTTCCCTTGTACATGGCAGCTGTTGCCAATTGTAGGATATACGGTGAGGTTCAACCCAGACCCGTTTTCTGCAGTAGAAACCATAAATTGTTGACCACCATGAGATATCGATAGCTAATTTGTATTGGCGCCAGACCTGTCAGCTAAGAAGACCCAATCTCGGAATAACCTTACCAGGAGGAAAGTACTGAAGAATTGAGGAAAAGTTATGCCACCACCGGAAGAACCCAGAGAAGGAATTATCCTGAAGATCTGGGAAGACCGACACTGTCAACAATAAGGATGGAGTATATGAGTTTTGATGGAACCGTAACCATGCTTCTAAGGGGGGTAGCACCCGAGACCCCAGAGACGATATATGGATTTTTGAGAAGACCCCAAACCTAACCTATTTCTTTCTAGCCTCACCGAATCTCGAGGACGAGATTCATTTTAAGGGTGGTAGGTTTGTAACATCCCAAAATTCTAAATTTTGGAATGTTATAATAAATAGATAGATTTGATTGATTGTTTGATTGATTGTGTGAAATTGAGTGAAATTGAGTGAAATTCGAAACTTTTTGAAATTTAAATGAGAGGGAATAAAAGGACTTTCCCAACTTTCATTTTGCATTCGTGATCTCCGTGAATTCAAATACTTTTCACCACAAAACCCTGGAGAGAAGATGACATGACTTCTTCCATTTAATTAAATGACAAGGGGTGTTGAAAATATTTGAATTTCATTTGGAAAATATTTCCAATTCTGGAACTTTATGCAACTCAATGATTTTCACGAGCGAAGATAAAATGACTTCTTCAAAACATATGAAATATGAGTTGGGAGTTTCAAAGAATTAAATTCAAAGTTCTTTCGAATTTATTTTCAATTTGGAGTTATTGAGTTTTATTCAAATTATTTTTCTGCAAAAATAAAATATATGGAAAATAGGGTAACATGATTCCCTACATCAGAAAATTGGAGAGAAATGAATTTGAATTAATTTTGGTATTTTTAAAATGATTTTTTACTGGATTTTACTAGAGCAGAAGCACTCTTTGCTTTATTTGAATTTGTGTGTATTTTATTTGACTCTATAAAAATGTTCAGCTTGTAGAAAATATTTTTTCTAAATTTTTTGATATATAATATGCCTATATACAATTTTACTTTATTTTCTTTATCCCGTTTTCCTTCTGTTTCTCTTTGAAAAAAAACTGTACATGCGGCCCATAGTTATTTACCGCCCACACGCGTAGCATAGTGCAGAGGGCACCTCAATTTTTTTTCTCTCTCCTAAATGGGCCAGGCCCAGCCAGCCTTTGTACTTTTTTACTTAGGCCGGTTTTTGTTAAAAAAAAGAAAAAATATGCAGCACGTACGCGCGAGGCCGGCCGATGGGCTTTAGGTCCGTGCGAGGCGTTAGCCTTTTTCTTCTCTGTTTTCATTTAATTACGTCTACATTTAGCCCAACATTGCCTAGCCTCTAACCCCTAAGCCTCTTTTCCACCAATAAATATAGACCCATAGAGCCTCCAAAAATGATTTGATTCGGGTTAAATCAATATTTTGGTTTGACTATGTCACATCCTAGTTAGTCATGCATTAGAGTGTTGCATCATGTTTACTCTTTCATCAGAAACTTGAAATGGGGATCTGTGAAACCCTCAGAATCATTTTGAAAATGACCCAAATAAAAATTTCTCCAAAAGGATCCAAGAAAATGCTCATGTGGCTCTCTGAAAATATTGGACAGAGATAAAAATCAAACCAATATTTTCAGGAGCTCATAGGTATTTATTTTGGGCTTTTGGAATTGATGCATAAATATTTGCATTGGAAATATATTAATTATATATATTAATATATGTCCAAATATTATGCCAATTATAAAGGAGCTCTGGAATAATATATCTAGCCCCTGCAAAAATTGGCATAAGTTAAATAAATGATTTAATATATTATTTAAATCAAAACAAATGTCAGAAATTAGAAAACAGAAAAGAAATAACAGGAGGAGCTTACCTGGGCTCCTCCCTGTG
>NC_057813.1:345480757-345481613 GCF_018294505.1 Triticum aestivum
TGCCTGCCTGCCCTCCCCTCCTCGCCTCGATGCCCTGGACGACGCCACGCCTCCCCCCTGCTCTCTCTCACTCTCCCCCGGCTCTTCCTTCCTCTCCCTCGCTCTCTCTCTCACACGGCCGAACACCACCGTCGCCGCCGTTCGCCATAGCAGCCATCTCCGGCCACCCCTCGCTCCCCCGACTAGCTCAGAAGCTCCGCCACGACCCCCTCTTCCTCCCCACCGCTCCACAGCTCCCCGGAAGCCCTGCATCGCCGCCACGTCGCCGTTCCCCTCTTCGGGCTCCGACCATCGTCGCCGTCGAATTCGTCGTCTCCAGCGCGTCCCCGAGCCCGCTAACCATCCCTGCAGCTTACCTGGTCTCTCCCGACCTCTAGGCCCTAGCCCCACCTTGGCCGAGAGCTCCACGCCGCCGGCGATGTCGCCGCCGTGGCCACGGTCACCGTAGCACCCAACCGAGCACACTATCGTGCTCCACACCTCACTAGGAGTACGCAGCACGCGCTAACGCCTCCCCAAACCCCCTGCAACACCGATCCCGACCGCACCCGAACTCCGGCGGCCGCAGCCGAGCTCGCCGCCGTCGACTCCGGCCACCCCAGGCCCAGCCACGGCCACCGTTCGACGCGCGGGAGCAAGAGCTTTCCAACGAGCCCAAGCACGGCCTCTCCCGTGCCCTATAGCGCGATTCCGCGTCGCGCCGCCGTCTCGGGCCTCGCCGGCGTCACGTCGCCGGTGGGTTTGACCCACTTTGACCACGGCAGGACACCCCCTGAGTCCCTGACAGGTGGGCCCAGCCCTGTAGCTAATTAGGATTAGCGCTAACCACTGTTAGTTAACCCCCTGACACTGACTA